>NC_047063.1:7170076-7176777 GCF_902459465.1 Asterias rubens
TATTTCTAACATGTATGATTTCGACTCGTTTTGTATTCATAACAAATTGTACATGTGGCAATTTCAGAAAACGAATTGTACATGTGGCAATTTCAGAAAACATGTTCGACAGTGGCACTTAAAGAGTTAAAGATGTGCCTTTTCTGGAACACAGTTTCAATTCAATTCAAGAATACATTTATTTCAAACTCTCATAAAAGAATAACGACAGTTACAAGTATTACGGAGTAAAGCAAAACATATCATTAAGTAACAGTTAGTAAACATAAATAAATAAATAGAGGACGGGGCCGTTTTGGTAAGAATGAGCTTGTAAAAACAGCCGCACAGACAAGAAAACAAGACAACCAGACAAACAGACAAAAGGACAGATGAACATAATACATCACACACAAAAACAACAAAAACCAGTAAAAACTATGTGTTCATTAATTTGTACAGACTGACATCATTGAGGATGCACTGGAACTCCGTAATCACGAAGCCATCATCAGCCGTGTCAGGGACAGAAAGTGCCCCGATTGGCCCTGGGATATCGCCTGGGAATGGCTGCAGCTCGCCCTGACATGCACCAGGTCAAACTTTAAAAAGAGGCCAGAAATCAACGAGGTAAGAAGTTTGTGCTTTATAACTCATCAGCTATCGTTATTAGAGAAGACCAGAAACAGCTTCATCGTCAGGAGACTGACGATGACTAGAGCAAGCTAGTCAAAACATTGAGGCCAAATAGGAACTCACTGTGTGGAAGTGCAGTTAATATTGATCCTAAAAGCTAAATTTGTACCTAGCCCGCCCAGGTAGTAGTTGAAAAGCAGGACAGTTTTTCGAGTCCCTCGAAAAAATCTACTTTGAGATAGTAGAATTTATAGCAAATTCTGCCTGGCAAAATACACATGGTGTTACCGAAAACCAAATATGTAATGATATCAAAAAAGATTTGTAAAAATTAACTTAACCTTATTTTTTGTGTTGGTTTTCAGACTGTCACTATCTTGGTGGATATTTCTGCTGAGATTACTAAACGAGATGAGATGCAGAGACAGAGACAAGGTGAGAATTTAAACCATGCTTCACCGCCAATACCCCCACCTAAACAACCCCCCCCCCCCAACCCCCAACATTCTTATCTTCAAAAACAGAAGTAAAATCTTGACCTTTTTTATCATATTTAATCCACAGATTTTTATGTTCAGGAACCATTACGAAAGACCTCTGAGGTGTTCAGTGAGTCTTATTACCAAACCAATACCCAGCGGTACGGACCACCTACAACCACTGGGGTAATGGGTTACCCCGCGCCCACAATGGGACCCCAAGGTACACCCATGAGGCGTGAGTTCAGCGTCGAGTCAAACAACCCCATGGTTGTTGGACAGCATCCGAGGTACGGGGATGGAACCCAGAGACAACCAATGCAGTTTGATCCCGGCCACTATCAGTCACCAGGCTACGGAGGTCAACGGTCAGACTTTGAGTCCGGCATCCGGAGACAGACCTTATCGGTGACCTCTGATGAGAACAATTTGGCGGATGATTCCTCGTTGACCTCCTTGAACTCCAATGACCTTTTGCCTAAGATGGACCAATCAATGGGTACGCCATTGATCATGTACCCATCTGGGATGTCCGGTCATCCCCAGCAGTCTCGGCAGTATGATCCACGCCAGCAGTTCTACAGTCAGTCCCTAACTGGGTACGGCGGACAAACCTTACAGCGCTATCCACAGCAGTATCAGACACCAGCAGGTTTCAGAACGACGAGTGCCGCCACCCAGCCCCAGACGATGCCTCCATGGACTGACTCCAGTTACTACGGTCCTCCATTGCCCGTCATACCACCCGTTCCAAGACACCAACCAAACATTGAGGATCATATGAAACAGCTGGATATCTCCCAGTTACCTACGAAACCCATGGGGAACCCTTTACAACAAGGTGACCCCAGGTCTCAGCAAGCCCCCTCTACCCCACCCAAGAGAGAGCCCGAACAGAACACGGATATTCTCCCGAGCTACCAGCCTCAGGGGTTTAAAGATCGATCGATGAAAGAACCAATGATCTCCGTTATCAACGAAGAAAGCGATGAGGAAGGAACCATCCTCAAGTCTTCCCTCACCACCGACGAGATGCATCATTTTCTGTCGCGTAACCGAGAAGCAACGCAGCAAACTGAGAAAATGCAGGGGCCTTCAAACGGGCAGTTGGCCCCATCGCCAACGTCTTCATCAACAAGTCCAGCAACAGAAACAACCGTTGATGACGAACGCCAGCGTAAAGTCTCAGATCCCTTGAATAAATCTCTGACGACATCACAGATGCGACAGTTTCTGCCGAAAAAGAGAGAGCCTACTGAGGAGACAGAAAAGCTACCAGGTGAGGGAATCGAAAATATCAGTCATAGAGAGTTGTCGAGAGCGAAAGACCCAACCTCTTCAAATCCTACAGGAGGTGCCAGGGTTGCAGGTCCTTTGGAGGACAATAAAGATGATCGGCAGCCTTCTCTTCCTACCGAGGGCCACGAAGCTCCAACATCTTCAGATTTGCAAGAATCGGACTTCGCTAAAGTTGTCCCGCAGATAGGAAGAGGGTGCGATGTCCAGTCGGACAGATGTTACTCTGTCCCGTCCAACATGGCCGCCCTCGTATCCCAAGGATGTGGTGTTGCGACTCACAAAGTGCCGCAACAAATGACTGAACCAATAAACAGCAGAAAATAGAGAAACATGAAACCTTGAGTAAAGCTGCTAAATAATGTGAAATTGACTCACAGGTTTAAGGGCACTCGACAAGTAGGCCTATGCATTCCATTTAGCGTAGCATGGAAATCAAAGTATTATGGTTAAAGCCATTATACACTTTCGGAACAGAAAAAAAAAAAGTTCACAGATTTACAAGTAACTTACAGGGTTTACAGAAGGTAATGGTAAAAGACTTCTCTCGAAATATTATTCCATGAAATGCTTTACTTTTTGAGAAAATATTAAAACAATTATCAATTCTCGACATCGAGAATTACGGATTTATAGTAAACATATGTCATGACACATGGCCGTGGACAATACTGTTTACCGAAAGTGTCCACTGGCTTTAAATCAGCTCAAATCATGCATGAGAGGTTGAATCGTTAAATTATTTGTTTATAGTTGTACAATTAAAGGAACTTGTTGCCTTGGATCGGTCGAGTAGGTCTTTGAAAAGCGTTTTGTAACCGTTTGTTACAAAATGCATATGGTTCGAAAGATGTTGTAAAAGTAGAATACAATGATCTACACAAATATGCCTCGAAATTGCGTGGTTTTCTTTTTACCTCGTCCAATAACACGGTCGGCCATTTATGGGAGTCAAACTTTTGACTCCCATAAATGGCCGACCTTGATTGTTCGCGGCGTAAAAAGTAAACCGTACAGTTTTGAGTGATACTTGTGTGGATCATTATATTCTACTTTTAAAACATCTTTCTAACCATCTTTCTAACCATATGCATTTCATAACAAACGGTTTCAAACGCTTTGTATAGACCAACTCGACCAATGGGAGTCATTTCTCGCAGTGTTTTACACTTTCAACAGCTAACAAGCAAATTTGTTTATGGTTTTTACCTTCAAAAGTTATTCCCAAAAGTGTACCCTGCCTTTAACACATACTTGGATAGATTTGGAGAAAAAATATTATGAAGAAAAAGGTCAAGCTCCCTCCTCTACTAATGGTAAGACTTTTGTGCAACACTTTCTGTATGTGCCTTCTCATATAATACTACATGTAGTTATGCTACCTTATAGAAAATGGTTTATAACGAGTTGTCAATTTGGTTTTCCAACTTTTTGTGTCTGACTGTATTTCTGTATTTCTTAAATACTTGACTTAATGAAGGTTTATGAAACTGCTTTACTAGTTGCCGTTATATAGTGTGTGGCTGGTTTCAAGTGCACCAAATTCGAGTTGTGGTGGGTTTGAATCCTGGTCATGACCTTGAGCAAGATGCTTTACTTTAATTGCCTCTCATTGCACCAAGGGGTATAAATGGGTACCTGTGAGGGCAGAGATGGTTCTTGTGATTGATTAGCTTAGGCTGTATACTCCCCAGGGTGCTGTTAAGGAATGATTTAAGGCCCACTGACCAGGGGTAATAATTTTGAAGCGCGAGCGTCACTGCGTGACGGACCTGAGCGCTACATAAGAAGGTCAAGATCTTGAGCAAGATGCTTTACTATAATTGCTTCCCTTCACCTAGAGGTAAATGGCTACCTGTGAGGGCAGAGATGGTTCTTGTGATTGATTGATTGATTGATTTAGCTCGGAGCGAATTGATGTTCTGATTGTATGTGTTGAATGGTTGTCATTCAAGAGATGTTACCTCTTGTATAAATCTGTTGGAAGTTTTTAAACAATTGCACGAAAGGATGGATTTTGTAAACGAGAACTATAAAAAGAATTTGCTTGAAATTATCAAGAGATATAAGAAACATTTTTTTAAATAAAACTTACTACTGATTAATGTTTATAATATGCTTAAATTATTTAGAAAGGGAAACAAAATTGATATTTCTTTTTTGTATATACTCGGCGCCTTGAGTACCTTGTTTGGTAGATACATGCGCTATATAAGACTTCAATATTATTATTATTATTTAATATAGTAAAAAACAATTACGGTCTGTTATAAATTGGGTAAAAACAATTCAGACTTTTCTTTGTTTTCATCATGTTTCTTTTAATATAAAAATTATGGGAAAATTATTTTCTATTTGTTTTACTCTTTTATGAACCAATATTATACCAAAAGGTATATACCTTTGGTAATAGTCTGAAAAATTTAAATGGTTTAAATGATTTATTTAAAAATGTCATCGCAGCATACCGCTGAATTGCGACATAATTTCAGTCGTTAAAAATATTACAATTACTATAAAGCTTTACGATAGAAAATACATTGTAACAATAATTACAACAAAAAACTTACTCCGTTGGTTGTGTATAATGTTTTGTATATAGTATAACGATTCCCTCGAAGGAATGTGGTTTTAGAGAGAGTGAATTGAAATGTATCTGAATGAAACAATTCTCAGTTTGTGTAGAGACAATGTGACCTATGTTTACATTCAAACCGCCCTCTGTTGACAAAACACTGTATACGTCATGTTTTGCCGGGCAAAAAGTCATGGTAAGATTGCATACACTTTCTAGATGGCTGCCAAAACACAAAGGTTTTGCCCAGCGGTATGCGCGCGAATCATGTTATGGTTTTCGAGTGACGTCAGAGGTCACATCGTCTATACAGTATAAAGATTATTCTTTCTGCCTGGACACAGATTGTTGGTGCTATCTCAGAAAAGCTACCTTTTGAAATGAAATTTTCAGAAGTTGGTTTTATTGTATATATCCTACATTTATACAGGATTAAAACGATTGCCTAATTCCAACAACCCCAAGGTTTACAATTTCGTTCAATATGCTTCCCTCTGATCAAGTGCCTTTTCATGATACTGTTTACATGCATCAATTTGTTATAAATTATTTGAAATTGAAAAATGTGCCAAAATAAAATATTCTAATCATGAATCACGAACCTGTCTTGAAGTTGATATATTGCCCATCTGTAAGGATAGTTTTTTTAATACAAGAAAACAAAACTGAAGCCATTCAATTGGATTTGAATATTTCTCTAATCTAGTGCTCACTTTTTTAAGCGTGAACAATTAATTAACAAAGAAGTTGTAAATGAACATGCCACAAATGACCCAGCGAGATTAAGCGTCTTCAAATAAAAAACAAATCCTGGGCTACAAATACTGTTCCTTATCAGCAGAGTTTGGGTTCGAATCCAGATCATGACACTTAAAAACAAGATTTATCTTGATAAAAACAAGATTCATTTGAAATGTACTGTGTCGTAATGCCTGCACTTTAACATGCGCGTACTCTGTGCCCGACAAGCACCATATGAGCTTTTAACAAACGTGCACACAACACACTCACTGCAGCCAATCAGTGTCAATTTTGAGTGTTCCCCTCACGGGGTTAGAGACTTGCGCAAAGCTCATTTAGTGCGCTGCCCATGGTAGTGAGGCAGACTGCTAAAAGCCGCAAAAGAACGAAGGTTGTTTGGCGAGGGCCGTCTGACATCTGGTCTATTACTTGATGGGTTAAACTCTATGTATGGGTTACTAGTATGTTCCTTTCGTAGGTAAAGGAAAAACAAATGCTGCACATGTTTATCTTTTTGCAAATGGTGAAAAACTTTAAAAATGAAGAACCCCAACACAAATATAAGTTGTTCAGTTTTTTCGAATCAAACTAAAGCAATGACGCAGCCACAACAAAGAATTTAAGTCACCTGGAAATAGAATTTGTTTTCCTTCAAACATGAGAGTATGTTTATGAACAATAAAATAATTACTTGAGTAATTGTTTGTAACAATTTATATGTTTAAAAAATAGATAAAGTTGTTTGAGGGTGACTCCGCCTACCCCTTTTGTGACGTCAATCGAGGCAGACTATGCCATAATCGTGAGTTTGTACGTTTCAAAAAATGTTTTTTTCTTGGATTTTTCCGGCAATATTGACCAGGATGCTGGATGAAGCAGAAAAACGAAAGATGGGGTCAGTTTGCAAAGTGGTCTGGTCCGACGTCTTTTCCAGCAAACACTTCAAGCCGTAGTGCTTCGAGAATCCGAAATATCGCGCCTCGATTGACGTCACA
>NC_047063.1:8677277-8790018 GCF_902459465.1 Asterias rubens
TCCGAACGACTGTCGCTCTTCCAACTTCTAGTGCCTCCAGTCGCTCCTTACTGTCTGAGACGTCAAACTTTTCATGTTCTTGATTCAGAATTTGGTTCGGAACGACTCTGTAGCGCCTGTCTGAAATGCTTGTGAAATTGAGCTCAAGAGGAAGTACAAAGTTGACCTAGATTGACCTCCAAAGTTGACCTCCTTAAAATGACCGCCTAATTTTCCCCCCGTCTTCTCCAGTTCTCCCTCGGCGGTTTGAACGACTACAAGATGATGAAGCAAAAGGCCAGAGCAGCTGCAGACCTCGACCCAGTCAAAGAAGACACTATCCAGGTAACCAAGACGATGAGAGCATCCTCCCCTCCCGCCTCTACGGGGGATGGGCTACAGGAGAGACGCCCAAGAGGTCAGCCACGTAGGGTAAGTCCACCCCCCTTCTTATCCCCCCCTGCTCCCGCCCCCTTCACAACAACCTCCTACTTTAGATTAGATTCCAAACCAAGGCCCATTTTCATGGAGCTGCTTAAGCACAAGAAGTAGCTAAGCGTACCAAAATTAGGCTTGCCAGAATTAAGTTTACCAGCCAAACTTCCTTGTCACAAGTACAATTTGTGACTGGTATCCTGCTCAATACTGCTTAGCAGAAAATTGTTGAGTAGTGTTCTCTGCTTTAGCAGCTGTATGAAATTGGGCCCAGAATGACCAATGTATTGCATGTACTTCAAGTTAGTTTATGTTTGTAATTAAAATTTTTACTTTGTGGCGTGTCGTAGCCGATCGGTTAAGAACACTGGATTCAAACCCACACAAGTGTCACGACCGGGATTCAAACCCACACTCAGCTGAACAGAAACACCTGAGCTTTAGTTCGGTGCTCTTATCCGCTAGGCCATGACACCCCAAGACACTTAAAAACAGCAAAATTTTCTCAAAGAAATGCATGACAATCTTATTCATAATCCTAAAAAAACTAAAGGAACTGAAATCATTGCTGTGTTTCTAGATTGCTGGGTGCTCCATTGTACTTTTTTTTTTTGTGTTCTATTCATTAACAATTTTTCATTTCTTTGTATTTATTTGACTTTGAATGTTTAAACATGAAATTAATTTGTAGGAATTCAGCTAACATCTTTTGCATGATGCCAATTTATCAAACATAGTTTATTGAAAGGTTTGGTCATACATTGGTTAACAACTCCCAAACTGACTGACCCCCCAAAAAAACTTACTTGGAAAGCACAGCTGTGAAAGTTACAGTATACTATTTTGAGAAAATAAACTTAGCTGTTGCAAACAACTTACCAACCAAATGGATCGATGGTATGTTATTTTGGGAAAGTATTCCTAGTTTAACTAGGTTTTCATCCAAAAACTTGTTGATACTAAAAAAAGATTTATGCATGAATAGTTTCTCAGATTTCTGAGGGTTGGTGTCTGTTCACAATAGCAGCAGCCAGAGATGTGGGCTGAATTTCATAGAGCTGCTTAAGCGCAAAAAAAAAGCTAAGCGCAACAAAATGTTGTTTACCACAATAAGGTTTTCAGCCAAACTACTGGTATCATGTTTGACTGGTATCATGTTTTCATATCTTCTAAGCAGAAAATTGTTTCGCAATATTTTCTGCTTGACAGTACCCAGTGTCACCTCACTAAAATGGGATGGATTAAACGTTCTTGTGAAATTAGCATGTGGCTGTATAATTTTGATGATAAATCAGTAGTACGTTAACAAAACCAATCTATGACCCTACCTTTAAAAGAAACATTTGTATGTTGTCAAACTGAACTTTTGGAGCAGTTAATTTTTGTTATTTCTTATAAAAACAATCATAATTTTTCTTTGCATTTATCTATCAAAATTCAACATGATTTACTTGAGAATGTCCAGTATTAATTTCATTTATTTCCATCACAATCAGTCACAAAATTAGCCATGAAAATTGGAGGGAGACAAAAATGGAGTTGAACTAGAAAGAAAACCCTTGATTCTTATTTTTTCAAAATTAGTGAACTGATAAAAGTTTCAAAAGTTTTTGATAAAAGTTTTTTCCCCTCTGCTAGATCCCCTAAATTGTGTTGTTTTGTATGCCCCAGTATATTTCATATGATGGTACAACATTGGTTTCTCAGACATAACATCGTTTTACGAACCAAGTTGTAGAAATTTCATTCAGGGACAGGTTATCCATTCTGATTGGTTGAGAGGGCATCACGTGGGGGTGTTGAAACGGATAACATAAACACAGTAAGAAGTGTTTAAACATAGGCGTTCACATAACATCGTTTTACAAACCAAGTTGTAGAAATTTCATTCATAAATACCAGGGACAGGTTATCCATTCTGATCGGTTGAGAGGGCATCACGTGGGGGTGTTTAAATGTATAACATAAACACAGTAAGAAGTGTTTAAACATAGGCGTTTACATGTGGCGTTATTTTACGCGTAGTGCAATCAATACGCCAGTACTCATTGTTAAAAGAAACCTATTAGTACATGCATGTACACACAGTTGAGCGTCAATGCCATATTTACCCTTTGCAAAACGGAGCCCAATAACAAAAACTTTCTTGATTGGTTTTACATATTTTCCAACATTATTACACTTTTTATCAAAAGGGTATTTATGAATGGGCATAAAAGGTAGTGACACCGTCTTAAACGTCTGTTTAAAACCTTGCAGGGTCGTGGCCGTTTGATAAAAGAACTAGCAGTTAAACACTAGCAGTTTTAAATGGCTTTAAACTCTGTTATTCCCTTATTAATAAAAATGAAAGCATGGTGACCTTTTTTATAAGAGGATGTTGTACCATCACTTGAAGACTACATTTCTTGAATTTTATTTTGTCGTACTATAAACATTTGTTTCATTATGTGCAAGAAGAAAACAAAGTTCTACCAATAACTTTTGCAATCGTTGCAATCCTTTATATATTTCTCTCTCCCCTCTCTCTTATATATGTTAATGGCCGGTCACTTTTTTAACCGATTTTTTTCTGCGAATGATGTACTCTGACTCTCGCTGTGGCATCTCCATTTTCGTCCACGTTTCGTCCGTCACATGAACCCCATCGTCCATCTGAAAACCATCTCTCCATCCCATCCCCTTCACCATGTACGAGAGAAGTAGTATGCCGTAGATTTGAAGAGAAACCTGCTCTAGTTTGATTACTATGCAGTCTTTTCATTTAATGAGTTTGTTTCTTTTCTTTCTTTATTTGGTGCTGGACCGTAGACCTTATCGCAAATACTCCATACGCCCACTTTAGGCGTTCTGGTCTAGCTAGCTATCAGGGTGCGTTTTGGCGGTCACTGATAATAGTGTTCAACCAACGGCCAAGTCAACCAAAATAATTATTTGTTACGTGGGCTTTAGGCGTGGAACGAGGTGCATGCTGGTCTAGCTAGCGATCAGAGGTGCGTTTTGGCGGCAGTAACTAATATTTTTTCCGGTCACTGGTTAGTGTTTAATCAATGGCCAAGTCAACCGAATAGGTTAAACGACCGCCAAAACTGCCCCAACTTTGATCGCTAGCTAGACCAGCATGCACCTCATTCAACAGTTAGCGCTTGCGCAATGAGTATTTGCGAAAAGGTCTATGAACACTTGAAGGAAAGAATTTATTTTGTATCATTGACATGAGGAATAACAAAGAAAATTTGACTACAGTGGGATGGTAACTTCCAGATTAACATGCAGGCGCTCTACCAACTGAGCTATCTAGCCCCATGTTGGTGGTGCTGGGCCATGAACACTTAAAGGAAATCATTTATTTTGTATCATTGACTTGATCAAATTTGGGGTGAACAAAGACAAATTGACTAGAGCAGGATTTGAACCTGCGCGTTCCAGATGACCGTGCCAGTGCTCTACCAACTGAGCTATCTACATGTAGCCCTATGCTGGCGGTCCTGGGGTGCCAGTCAGAATCCATTTAATTATTAGCTGCGGTGTAGCCAGGGATCACACCCAAGTTTACGATACAACCTGGGGAGCGGCAGCAAGAAGATCACCTTAATGGGATGTAAATTTTCGGTTAAAAAATCAAGCAATAAACCACAAGGGAAACCAATAATCTTGCTTCTTTCATCTGACATTGAAGCAAGTACAAGGGAACCCAAGGTTATCAAAAGTGTTCAAAGACATCCGGTCTAGTCTAAAACAGAGAAACAATACGATTGCTAGGGCAATTTCTTTTCAAATGTCATGATATAAAATATTTCCTTTAACTGTTTTGATAGCTACAAACATGTATTTTTTGTTTTTGTGCACTCTTTATAGTTCTTATATCATTTGCTTGCCTAGACTCCACTTGTTCCTCACACCCTAACACGAACCAAGAAAAAGATTGACTAAAATACTAACCATTTTCTTCATCAATCATACAATGGTTTCAGGTCAATTTTGTGAGTATTGTTTTGTTATAATAGCCATGAAAATATGAATTCAATGTTTTATCAAGCTTGGAGGCTTTGTTGGCGTGGCCTTGGTTCTTTAAAATGGCATATTGTTGGCTCAGTGCTTTAAGTTGGGGTTCTGTCAATGCGCAAGCTTGCGTATTTGGTCGATATGCGCAAACTTTGGTTTGTTAGCGTGGCCTTGGTTACTTAAAATCGGCAAATCGTTGTCTCAGTGCTTTTAGTCAGGGTTCTCTCCGTGTGAAAGTTTGCGTATTAGTTTGGTCGATACGCGCAAATTTTTGCCAATACGCAAAATAAACTGCACTAAAGATCTTATATTCCTGAGCTGGCGTTATAAATTTTGAAATAAAAAAAGGCCACCTTCCAGAATAAAGCTCCAGTCTTGATTCATGTAACCATTTTTCCAATAATCACTGAATGCATTAATATCATGCTTGCATCAAACCATGCACTCTTAACATTCCGCAGAATAACATAGCTCCTTACCTTTTTTATTTTTCATTTGAAATATCAGAGCTGTAAATATTTCTTAAGAAATCTTGCTTGCTAAGCAAGAAATTAGTCAGGGAAACAGCCTCATACACTAGTCATTACCTGGCTTTTAACCGGTAACCATTTTTTGCCGTTCTGGTTGGCGTATATCTTTTGGCGTTGATTTTGTTAACATTTACAAATCAGCCTATAGAAGCCTTGCACAACGTTCAGTGCACTTATATGCCTATGCCATCCACCATTTTGGGAGTCAAAATGTACGCAAAGGAATTGACTCCCCTGAAATGGTGGAAATGGTAGACGTGCATTTTGCGGAGGTGCGCTCTGCATTGGGCAAGGGTTGAATAGTGGGACAGATAGGGGACATATTTGAGGGAATTGTGCCTTTGCTGGTACAACCCTTGAACTTGGCACACAAACGGAGTATGTAATGAAAAGGATATTTGGCTGTAGGGCCAGCGTAGATTTGAATTTTGAAAAATATACGTTGACTAACACTGACAAGCAATTTTTTCAAAGTTTCAAAAATGGCTGCCATTGGTTGTTATTTCATAAATGTTTGTTCCAAATTCAAATCTGTGATGGTCCTATACAGCAATCCTTCACCGATCTTGCACTGTCTGTTGGTGGCAGCAGACACTGCGATTGTACCTGGAAAATTTCCGTACGAGTTGACCAGCGTTCTTTTGTACGAGCAACTTGCAAAGTAAAATTCCAATAACCTGTGACTGATCAGATGATCGCCGTGTAGCGCAACCCTTAAACCTGTCGCTAGACAGTGCAGTACAACTTCAGGTACCACCGCAGTAATGGAGGCGTGTCTGCTGCCACCAAGAGTTCAAGATCAGTGAAGGGTTGCTGTATAGCCAAATATCTTTCTCATGACATACTCTGACTGTGCAGCAAATTATATGCTCATCATCAAAGGCATAATCCCATCACATACCTACGTACCGTACTGTTAGAATCAAATAGACTAACTTCATACAAGAAGGGCTCAACGATAGATTCTTCAGCTTTATTCTGTATCCCTTGTAGCCTACCATTCTATACCCTAATTCCTTTAACATCCGACCTTCTTGAAACCCTGCCCTCTTTCCCACATTCTCACACCCATCTACCCATCCCATTTATTTCATTTCACTCACAAAATCATGTGTCTAATTGTAAACCACTGAAAAGTTCAAATTCCAGGGCCAAGTTTGCGCAAGGACTATCGCCGACCATTGTTTGACTAACATCGCCCAAACTCATCTAGTCAAGTCTATGTTGGTCAACTATTTGCCACCAGCCTACCGGAGCATGGTCGCATCGGTGGTAACCCAACACCTGTTTTCATAAACAGTGCAAAATGGACCAGTTATAACAAAATGATAATATGCGTTAAGTTGCCGGTCGCCCAGGGATGACATGTAAAGAGTTGTTTTCACTTCAACCTCTGTGCACATGCTCTATGTATGTCACTGAACAACCACTCATTAAAGACAATGGACACAATGGTTATTGTCAAAGACCAGTCCTCTCACTTGGTGTGTCTCAACATATGCATAAAATAACAAACCTTCGTCAAAGTTGCAAGAAAATTATGAAAGAATAAACACTCTGGTCGCACAAAGTTGTGTGCTTTCAGATACTTGATTTCGTGACCTCAAATTCTGAATCTGAGGTCTCGAAATCAAATTCGTGGAAAATTACTTCTTTCTCCAAAACTACGTCACTTCAGAGGAAGCCATTTCTCACAATGTTTTATACTATCAACCTCTCCCCATTACTCGTTACCAAGTAAGGTTTTATGCTAATAATTATTTTGAGTAATTACCAATAGTGTCCACTGCCTTTAACCATTTATCCTTGCGCAAACTTGTTATCCATGCGCGAACTTGGCCCGAGTAAACTGACAAGCTAACTGGTCCTGCTGGCTAGTCACTGACGAAGTTAAAGGGCAAACCCTGATATTGGTGTAAGGGTAACACCAAAACTATGACAATCTTACTATTTGTCCTCCTGATTCATTGCATTTTTATCATTCATCTCTACTTTAACATTCAAACCACCATTCATACATCACCATTTCAATTTCATCTCACGCTCACTTTTTTGTCCGTTCCTCATCATTTTCAAAAACCATCATTTATGTTAAAATATCCAGCTTTTCTAGAAAGAAAAAACAAGTTCTGTGAGAATAATTTGAGTGATTTCTTTTCTCGAACATCAGGGCCTCGTCAAACAGAACGGTATTGACGAGCCGATGCCCGAGGATCCAGACCGGAAGGAGGAAGAGAACAAGGAGGAACAGCTCAACGGAGGGAGTGAGGAGGAAGATGAAAACGGCTTGCAGCCACCACCGTCCCCAAGGGAGAACAGACAGTTGCCGTGGACACCAAAAGTTCGGTATGGGAAGTTAGAACGCTAAAAGCTGAAATGGGTGTGGCAGGAGGTACAGCCCCCCCCCCCCCCCCGAGATTTGATCCCCCCATATGGCGAACTGTGTACAATCTAATTCTAATAGCGCCCTCTTTTGAATCATCCTGCTTCTTCCACGTTAATTTCACATGAGGGGAACAGAATCTCCGGCAGACAGAATTCCTTGGGACACCGGCTTCAGATTTTTATCATTAGGTCTGATCACTTTGTCTTATCACTTTGTCTTGACTGTTGACATTTTCATAGAGCTGTTTAAGCAGAAAATATTGCTTAACAATTGTCTGCTAAGCAGAAACGAGCAGAATACCAGTCACAAATGTGTAGGTGTGACATTGTACTTTAGCTGGTAACCTTATTCTCGCTAAAACCGGCTTGAGATTTTTATCATAAATTCTTATTACTTGTCTGTACTGTTACGACATTTTCATAGAGCTACGTAAGCAGAAATAATTGCTTAAAAAATTTCTGCTAAGCAGGAATGGTAAGCATAATTTTCTTAAGCTTAGCTACTTTTGTGGTTAAGCAGCTCTTTAATCTTCACAGGTTAAGTTTGGGTCTATTAAAAACTTGTGTGTTTTTTTCCAGGCAAAAGGATTTGGACATTTTTTTGGACCACACCAGAAGAAAGTTTGTAGGTTTTCAAGTACCAAGGTAAGGACCTGTTTTTCTTGGGATTGCTTTAATTTTTTTGGGCTACACAACAGTTTCGGATTGAATGGCTTCGGACTGTCAACCCCGAACACAGATATTGACAAAATAGGGAGACCGTCTACTTTAGGGCTAGATAGCTCAGTTGGTAGAATGCATGCATGATAATCTTTAAGTGGCTCAGTCAGTTTCCCTAGTAGTTTATTACTTAATGTTTACTTAGTGTGCTATTTGGCAGGTACAGGTTTAATGGCTTTTGACTGGCGCCCCATACCAACATACTGACAAACTAGGTAGGCCGCAAACATAGGGCTGGATAGCTCAGTTGGTAGCACAAAGACACATTAATTCAGAGGTTGTTTGTTTGTCTTGGTTCAACCCCCAAACTGTTTTCTTCTGATAACTTGATTTCTCCCTGGCTATTAACAAATGTACCCTGTTAGTTTTCGTTGAGGTTTGTGTATTGAATTTCTTTTTATTTCCAACATTCTTCAGCATTTCTTATCAAAGAAATTGTACCTTTATAATGCGGCCTTGAATTTTGGTGTAGTTTTTTAGCAGACTAGACATACACTGTGACCATTCCCTGTGACTCCTCATTTTCTCATTTCCATGCAGTGATCGAAGCACCCTTGCAGGCCTTCCTCAGCCCATTCATGAAGGAGTTAATGTCCTCAAGAAGGTACGCTGAATATTAGGACAGGCCATTTATTGATCAAGTTATAGGTCTCTAGGTCTGTGCGTTTTAGCCTGAACATTTTTGCCTGCTTAATGACTTTACAGAAGGTACACTAAATATTTGGATAAAAGTCATTGCTGGTTGGGCACTGAAGTTGTTTTGGAATACCGACCCATGATTTGCCCTTACTTTTTTGGGGGTGATTGGCCAACAGGACCAGTTAGCTTGTCCTTTTACTAGTCCACCAGCTTTTTTTTATCGACCAGCTTTTCATGTCATGTTTTCAAATGAAATTGGGTTTTTTCATCACTGAACTAGTCAGCCGAACCACTTGGCAGAGATACCAACATACACGATTTGGGCGTAGCAAATACGATTTCGAGCCGTGACTACGACGCTACGATAATACTCAATAAAACACGCCAAACAAGCCGCCCAATAAAATTTTATTAAATCGTACAATACATGCAAACAACGAATGAACTATTAAGTGGAAATAAAAATTAAGAAAAATATCAAAATAATTGTAACAGAAAAGAAAAAACACTTTTAATTTTAGAACGCAGTGTTGAATAATAGCGGCGAATTCACTCGATCAATGTACGTGTCTCGACGTAATGATTGTTGCGTGCCCTCTGATACCCCCGCTGGCTGGCCGGATGAGTATTTTTACGCTAGTGCATTGCTGCAAGATCGTTCTCATTGATCTCTATTACACCATTGGGAATAGTGCACACGTGCGTGGGGAATGAGGTTGTGTGTGAGCTAACGTGTCACAGTAACCTCATTCCTCATGTATCCACTATTATTGTGCGCACGCTGTCTGTACATGTACTTCATCGAAGCTTGGCACAAAAAGTAAGAAATAATGGCGACAAAAAAGGAGACCTTCTGAACAAAAATACCTTCAACTGAGTGGCCTGTGAGATCTAAGCTAGACAGTTTCCATGTTTTCTTACTAGTAATTGTAGCGCCGATGTCCAGACAATGCCCAAAATACGGACACGGATTTTTTGCCCAAAATCCGGACACGTTTGTTTTTTGTTTTTTTGGTTTTTTTTCTCTCTCCCAATAGCTTGTTGTTGCATTTCTGACCATTAAAACAAAAACATTTAAGTAAGGCCACCCTTTGTTATGTTTTTTTTTTAAACAAAGTCAGAAGATGAGGGATTTTTTTTTTTTTTCCCAGATTTTTTTTTCACTGGCCATTATAAACATTTGTAGCTGTTCTGGTGGTGCATACAGAGGTAATTGTTATTTCACGACAATGCCTGAAAATGAGCTAATTAGCATTGTAGAGAGTAATAGAAAGATCGGTTTAGGGAGCCCAAGCTACGCTCGCCCTTAACTTTTCGAAGATGCTACTCTTTTTTAAAGTTCAATGTTGGCATCTCTGACTTGGAGAGATTTTTGACTGGTCCTCAAGTGTTTTAACTGGCCTTTAGTCAGCGGAACCACTGTAAGGGAGAATGCTGCAACTTGAAGAAGTTATCAGCAAGATTCTTTCCCTGTTGGCTAGTGGACTTTGCTGTATAAGTTAGATAAGACTTATTAATATTGGTTTTTACCCATACAGCGATCTGTGTTAGCACTGTATACTCAGTACTTTCCTTGAGTCCTGTGAACAAAATTCACAGGCATATAAACTCGGGTGGAATTCGAACCCCACCCCAGTATGGGTAAAACCAAAATTAATATCCTTTATTCCCGATGCAAATTTATTATCTATTATATAGATAAGACTTGATGTCAACCAAAGTTTCTTTTCAGAACCAACACTCACAAGAGATTTACACATGGTGCCACTGCAAACCTCACCTAACTGCTCTTTCAAATGCCTTGGCCCAAGCTTAGTATGTGATAATAATTGATATTTTAATTGATAATTGCATTGATTCCACACAGCATGTGTATGTGTCGCTGTCGGAGATACAGATCAGAAGAGAAGAAGAAATTAATAAAAACCCAATCTCAAAGGTAAGTTTGGTGATACCAAAGCCTACATCTGTATGGACTGTAAAGGGGGTAATGTCAAAACTCATCCTGGACAGCCATCGGACGGCGCCCGTCCAGGACCAGATTCTCGTCCCTTGTAGTGATTACTTTATCGGACGGGCCATGCCTTCACCAGAGATCATATGTTTACAAAACCCAAGAGTGTTAAAGGCAGTGGACACTATTGGTAATTACTCAAAATAATTATTAGCATAAAACCTTTATTGGTGACGAGTAATGGGGAGAGGTTGGTAGTATAAAACATTGTGAGAAACAGCTCCCTCTGAAGTGCCATAGTTTTCGAGAAAGAAGTAATTTTCCACGAATTTGATTTCGAAACTTTAGATTCAGAACTTGAGGTCTCGAAATCAACCATCTAAACGCACACAACTTCGTGTGATAAGGGTGGTTTTTTCTTTCATTATTATCTCGCAAGTTTGATGACCGATTGAGCTCAAATTTTCACAGGTTTGTTATTTTATGCATATGTTGAGATACACCAACTGTGAAGGCTAGTCATTGACAATTACCAATAGTGTCCACTGCCTTTAAGATTGCTATCTACTGGAAACAGCAGGGGGTCTCCCCAGAGGGCAGGTTTTTGCTTTCACGCCACAGTTTTTCATAAGACATGGCCTTAAATGGATACTTTCATGAATAAGCTTTTATTTGACACTTACATTACACTACATTAGTTTCTATAATTATTATCTTGTAACCTATCAAAATTGAAAATGGAGGAAGGGGAAACAAGGTTTACAGGAACTGGGCTAGTAACTTTGTAAATTGAAAAAAAAACAATGGGTTAAAAACTCCACCAAACTACCGTGACCTCCAAACAGTCAGACCAGAGTCAAACCCCAGGTTTGCTTATTTAGTGTTTAATCAGCCAGTGAAACAGCAGAGCGCTCAGTGGGGTGCCTTGGGCACTGTGTCTCGGACGGGAAGACACTATTCAGCGTGTGAAACATTGTATCATTGGAACTCCCATCCTTTGGCCCGTCTGACAAAAAATTGACATCGGGTGAGCCCTGTCCGGTGGACTGTCCAGGATAAGTTTTGACAAGACCCCTAACCCCGTTTTAGCCCTAGGAGTAGGTAGCCTTGCTCAAGGCAGTCGAATTATTCACTCCGAAAAAAGACCGCCGCTGTATAAAAACCCACCCGTATTCACTGTGCATAACATCGCACGACACGATGCCCCCGTTATATCCGCATGCGTCGGCCGTCAGGCCGTCAGCCTTGTAGGGTCTGTGTTGAAGCCACTGACCTCATTACTATAATAAGCGAAGAGTTCCCACGGTCGGCTCATTACCATAATGCCCGCGAAAGACGAGAGACATGTTTACATCACACACCACCACCACGGACGCATGATAGGGTCCAAAGGTCGAGATAAGGGAAGTGCGTGATTGGACGTCAAAATGAATAATTAATTTGCCTCACATCCTGTGTTGTCTGATAGGTCTGACGAAAGGTATACATATTCATGGCTGCATACTAGCATATCCGAGAGCCCCCGTATTTTTTTCCACTTGTGGAAATTTTTCAATACAACACATTAAACCCGGAAAATACAGACCCGACAAGGCTGTCGGCCTGACGGCCTCGGCATGCGGTTAGTGGTACGAGTGCGGATGACTTATGTGCACAGTAGTCGTACGATGTTACAGTGTGTATACGAGTGGGTCATGCGGTGTGATCGCACGCACCACGCACAGGGTATACGGGTGGGTTTACAGCGGCGTCTTTTCGGAGCGAATAATGCGACTGCAAGGCTAAGGAGTAGGTGGCAACGGCCCCTGGAAAAAAAAAAAAATTGTAGCCTACACCTTGAAGTGGCCTTCAGGCCTTGTGTGTCAGGCGACTTGCATAACAAAAATAATCAAAAACAAGTTTGGATTTCCTTGATCCTGCTCTTCACCCAAAAGATAGACCTATCTCGATCTGTACTCAACCATGAAAAAATGGCTTGTATCAAATTGCCCATTCGCCCTCAAAATGCCCACAATATTCAGCCATTTATTGGTGTTTTCAATTTACGTCTGAATTCATTCCAGTTACCAAGCAGTTTGCGGCAGGGTAAAAAAAAAAAATAATAATAAACTTGTGTAATTTTTTGTTTAACTTTGTATTGGGGACAAAGAATATTATCTGTGTTTTTATGCCACATTTATGTGTTGATAGCACAGTATACTACATGTAAGTACCTTCCCTCACCCTGTGACCTTTGAAATTCTTGCGGTACCTGCTGCTAAAATATAGGGTTCAAACTGCTTTTAGCTACCAGGCAAGCTTGATGGTCTCATTGTTAGACTTCAGCTCTAGAATAGCAAAGGTTAAAGCAGATAATATTGCTGAACAATTGTTGTGCTAAGCAGAAATCAGCAGGGCACCAGGCACAAACTGTACCGGTGACATTGTAGTTTGGCTGGTAACCTTATTCTGCTAAGTACAATTTGGCTTAAGAAGCTCTATGAAATTTGGCCCAGAAGTAGCAATACCACTTCTGCAAAGGCACTGCTGGGTACAGTCAGTACCTGATCTCAGGTGGTTAAAATAAACCAAGAAAAATTAAGTATATTTTTCTTATTTTTTCCTTCTTTAGGGAGATGAGGACATCCCACCTTCAGCAGTTGAAGTTCTTTACCAGGCAATGCTACCTAATCTACCACAGTACATGGTATGTTTTATAACACCCCCTACAAGTATTCTGCCTGCTCGTTGGTTAAGAGCGCGTCACATGACATGTCTTAGTTTTGCTAGACGACGGCCGTGTGATAGTGAACCGGTTTGCCATGCGCTAGTCCGAAGACTAGCACACGGCGTGCAGTACCCAGACGTCCGTTGCGTGTACGAGGACGTTAAATTAATAGTCTGTAACCATTTCGGATTGCACGACACTACATGCAGCACAGTAAAAGTATCTGCAATCTGTATTCGCGTCGTCCGTGGATTGTAGTATTCAGGTCTGTAATTTAATAATAATAGTACAGTATTTAGAAATGTTTGGGGTGTTATAAAACAAATATTGACTGCTTTTACTCGTGCAATGGTTTAAACTATGACTCCCTCGGTGATCCCCGTAGCGTTCTATTTTCCCTCGGCTTCGCCGCGTGAAAATAGAACGCTCCGGGGATCACCTCGGTAGTGCTGGGCGAATAGTGAAATTTTGATATTTGGATACCGCTGGCCAACTATCCGAAATTAACCGGATATTCAAATATTTTTTTTTTTTTTTTTTTTTTTTTTTTGCCGCTAGAGGGCGCTGTTCGTTTGTGAATGAGATCGTATGGGCGGATTGATATTAGTTTTAGACAGTGTCACTCGGAACATCCGGTTACTTGGTTGAAATTACAGAACTATCCGGTTTACAAATAGGTATTCGCGCCCTATGCGGATATCCGGTTAAGAAAAAAAAGGCATTCGCGGTTACGGATAGGAAAACCTATTTGCCATTAACCGGATATTCGAATAGTTCGCCCAGGCCTACACCTCGGGAGTCATAGTTTTAACCATAGCACTCGAAGCAGTCAATATTTGTATAATATACAATACATTTGTGTTCCATGGCGTGCCAATAGCGAGGTTTTGTTTGTGATTGGTTAAGTGTACTACTACTATTAGCTATCTGTACGCATAACCGTTCTGATGCGGCTTTGTGCAGTTTTCAATGACAACCCGGTTACATTTTCACAAAAATTTAGTCAAAACAGACAACCAAAACTACACATCACCAAAGAAATCCACCCTAAAATGAGTTATAAAGGACCGTACATTATCTGTCGTTTTTCTCAAAAAGAGGACATTGCAGAATTTATTCAGTTTTACTTTTCAATTTTTTACTTGCATGTAGTGCCACTGCTACTCGTGTCAAGAAAACTTTTACATTTAACCAGATTGCGTAAAACGTCATAAATGCGCAAAAAGTGTTGATGTCACGGCCATTAAAAATTTGTCGCTGTGCTGACCTTACACAAACAAAACCTCTCTATTGATGAGCGGTTTAGTGCATTGTACACAAGTTCTGGGGTTCCCTAAGTCATTAGGGTGTGGGCTCAAATCCCAGCAATGACACTTGTGTTCTTGAGAAAGACACTGAACTATAATTGCATCTCTTCACCCAGGAGTAAAATGGGTACCTGCAAGGGCAGAGATTGTTCCTGTGATTGAGGTTCAACTCCCACTCTTTCTTTGTTAAACCCCAAATTATTTGTTGAAATGTACCCAGCAGGGTTGTAGCTAGACCAATTTTAGTGGTGGGCGATAAATCCATTTTTTTTTTTCAGAATCCCCCCAAGGGCGAGCAGATCAACAAAATTATTCATGTTCAATTATGGGTCCATTACTTCTGAAGTAGGGCCGGGTCTCCAAACTGTTTGTGTCATGGGGCCATGCAGTAAGTTGAATGGCCTTGTGACCGTGTTCTATCTCTGTGACATTTTATACTTCTTATCATTAGCATCATCTCGTATCAATGTACAGTGTACAATATTTTGAAATCTGTGCTGGGCGGCACAATTTATTTTGCTCAGAGTGCTGTGAGTCCTGGTCAGGCGCACCCAGCACTGCCCGCCTTGGCTACTACACTGTTACCCAGTTAGTTTCCCTTGTGGATTATTACTACCATGGATTTTGATGGATTCACTTTATTTGGTCGTGATTTTGTTTTCTTGTAGATCTCTCTTCTGAAGATCCTGCTTGCAGTAGCTCCAACATCGAAAGCCAAGACAGACTCAATCAACATCTTAGCTGATGTGCTTCCAGAAGAAATGCCGTAAGTTTGTTTGCTTGTTTGTTAGTTCATTCTTTTGTTTGTTGGTTCGTTCGTTCGTTTGTTCGTTCTTTCGTTCGTTCGTTCGTTTGTTCGTTCTTTCGTGCGTTCGTTCGTTCGTTCGATCAATGTGGGTGGGTGTTTGTTGAAATATTAGTTTGGGAGGTGCTGCAGTTTTTGAGAAATGAGTAAAACATTGTCATGAAAATAAGTTTTTACATGCTAAAATAATTTTCGCCTCATGATCACAAAGACAAAAACTATTTTCATGACTCATTTCCCAAAAACTACAGCACCTCAGCAAGGAATCTTTCTACCACCATTATCTTCAAGCTGTGTAAGTTCAATGTAAATCTGTGGACATTGTGTTTTTGTCCTACAAAAAAGTACACAGACCCTTTAATCAACGAAAGAAGAACGTTTCAACTAGCTTGCTCCAGTCATCATTGCTTTTGAACTATTTACTCACACCTTCAGTGAGTTTTGTTGTATCTTTTTATTTTTATTTTTAGAATCACCGTCTTGCAGTCCATGAAGCTTGGTGTGGATGTGAACCGTCACAAGGAGATTATTGTCAAGGCAATATCTGCCCTGCTTCTACTACTTCTCAAACACTTCAAACTGAACCACGTCTACCAGGTAAGCAGCTATGCAATCAAGCCTACAGGGCCCAGTTTTATAGAGCTGATTAAGCACAAAACTGGCTAAGCATAACAAAATTACGCTTACAAGAAGAAGGTTACCAGCCAAACTACCATGTCAAACGTACAATTTGAGACTGGTATCCTGCTCATTTCTGCTTAGCAGTAACTTGTTGATCAACATTTTCTGCTTAAGCAGCTTTTTCAAAATTGGGCCCTGAACTCAAGCTCTGGGCTCAAATTCATAAAGCCTCTAAGCACAAAAATGTGTTGAGAACATACAAATCTTGCTGAACAGTAACTGGGTACCAGCCAAAATTCTGTATGTTTTTTGAGAGCCGGTTCCCCACTTAAAATTTTTGCTTAGCAAAGAAATTTGCTGAGCAGTATTTTTTTGCTTTACAGCTTCATGAAATTGGGCCCTTGTATTTCTGATCAGCAGAGTACATGTATGTGGGTTCGAGTCCAGGGCCCTATTTCATAGAGCTGTTTAGGCACAACTATTGTTAAGCAATATTTTCTACCTAAGCAGCTTCATAAAATTGGGCCCCTGTCTCGACACTTGAGTCCTGAAGCAAGGCAAATATCTAAGTGATAAGGATTAGATAAATCTCAGCAGGGCATCTGTGTTTGCCAGCACACTATTCTTGTTTTTCATCATCATCATCAGGTCGAGCTTGCTCGACTTTCTTCGACACGTTTCTTCCATCTTTCTCTGTCGTTCATTGCATTTGGTAGATCTTCTAACCTGCATCCGATATATTCCATCAATTGTTCAATATACCAGGTCTTTCTTGGGCGTCCTGGTGTTTATCTGCCATGGATGGGTCTCCAAAGTAGAACATCCCCAGCGAGTTCCTCTTTGCTACGCCAGGAATGGCCAACAACACCTCTTGTTTTTAATTGATCACATTTTTTAAATATTTTGCAGTTTGAGTTTATGAGTCAGCACCTAGTGTTTGCCAACTGCATCCCACTGGTTCTCAAATACTTCAATCAAAACATCATGGCGTACATCAGTACTAAGAACAGGTAGGATACTTTAAAGCGGTACAGAAAAAAGTTTTACAGATTTACAAATACCTTACAGGGTTTACAGAAGGTAAGTGTGAAAAACTTCTCTTGAAATATTATTCCATAAAATGCTTTACTTTTTGAGAAAACATTATAACAATATCAATTCTCGATATCGAGAATTACGGATTTATTTTAAACACATGTCATGACGCGGCGTAATGTGCGGAAACAAGGGTGGGTTTTCCCGTTATTTTCTCCCGACTCTGATGACCGATTGAGCCTAAATTTTCACAGGTTTGTTATTTTACAAAGAAGTTGTGATACACGAAGTGTGGGCCTTGGATATTACTGTTTACCGAAAGTATCCAATGGCTTTAAAGACACTGGACACTATTGTTAATTGTCAAAGACCAGTCTACTCACTTGCTCTATCTCAACATATGCATAAAATAACAAACCTGTGAAAATTTCAGCTCAATCAGTCATCGAAGTTGCGAGATAATAATGTTTTAATTAATATTTTGAGTAATTACCAATAGTATCCACTGCCTTTAAGAGATGTTAAATTTGCATCGATGATAACAAATATTAATTTTGGTTTTACGCTTAGTACACCGATGTGTATAGCACTGTATACTCAATACTTTCCCGATTTCTGTGAAAAATAATCACTGGCATATTACTCGGGTGGGATTCGAACTCATGACCTTTGCAATTCTAGAGTAGTGTCATATCAACTAGACCACTGAGATTCCCTGCAAGCCGAAATTCCCTGCACGCCCATGAAATACGCTTGACATAAGCGCAGAATTCCCTGCTTCCGCAAGCCCTAATTCCTGCTTACTGTATCAGACAAAATTGCTCAGCCAAGGTGTAAGCAAATTTCACAGGCTAGCAAGAAAATACGGTGTCCATCCCGCGCATTC
Organism: Asterias rubens; assembly: GCF_902459465.1. Classification (NCBI taxonomy): domain Eukaryota; kingdom Metazoa; phylum Echinodermata; class Asteroidea; order Forcipulatida; family Asteriidae; genus Asterias; species Asterias rubens. Next base: position 8,695,286 of record NC_047063.1, read on the forward strand.
ACCATTTTCATACAGTAAGCACCAGAGCTTAGCTTGCCTATTATTTTGTTTACGATTAGCTGCACTTTGAAATGCAAATCGCACAGTAAGCACAATTCAGCCACTTAGCAGCTCTATGAATTTAGGCCCTGCTGTGACCATGGCAACAGTCCCTCTTTATACTACAATTCAATAATATTCCTGATGATTGTTTTATTTCTGTACAGTATTAATGTGATTGATTTTCCATCGTGTGTGATCGGGGATCAGACAGAACTAACAGCAGACAGTTTGGTAAGTCTGCACTGTTTTCATTCATAAATACCTAAGACAGTTTATCCATTCTGATTGGTCGAGAGGGCATCACGTGGTAGGTGTTTAAACGGATGATATAACACCAGTAAAAAGTGTTGAAACATGGGCGTGACACGCGAGCTTGCACCTGTGCTTATACAGTTTCTTCATTCCTAATGGTCGAGAGCAACGGCCGGGACAGTGTGCCACATCAGGCGATACGCGCGATGGCACAGCAATCTCCTTACAAGGAGTTGTTTACCCGAGGGCCTTACCATTTCATAGCTGGAGGGGTGTTGTGTTGAAAGAAATCATTGAACAATTACAATTTTTGCATTTATTTTACTCTTTGACCAAAAAGTGTTGATGTTTTTGGACCGAAAAGGTATTTATGAATGGGAATCAAAGTGTGTTGAATCGGTTTTCAATTCGTTGAGGTAAAATTATCAAGAACCAGGCCTCGGCGGGTTTAAACCGCTAGTTGAAAACCTCTTCACCACACATTGATTCAAACTACGATATCACATAACGTACATCTTTTTACTCAAACTCAGACCAAGGCCCAATCTATAGAGCTGCACATGTACAATTTGTGACTGGTGTCCTGCTCATTTTTGCTTAGCAGAAACTGATTAAGCATTATTTTTTGCTGAAGCAGCTCTTTGTAATTGGGCCCAGAATTTTTATTTGATTCTCTTCACCACTCGGCCACGACACCCTTTAATATCCCTACGTATGACAAGGTCTCTTGTGTACATCATGGTTACTTTCCATGTGAATTTAGAACAAAACAGTCAGTCAAACTTTAATACTGAGTATAATTTTAATACATGAAATTTGTATTTATAACTAATTTTATATAACACCCAAGCAGATCCTTGCCATTTGATTGGAGGATTGTCCGTCACGTGATAGCAAATAAAAGTACCATTGCACGCTGAGTCACTCACCGTGCTTTTTCGTTCCATCCGAAAAGTACCATTGCACGCTGCCAGTGTGCAATGGTACTTTTCGGATGGAACGAAAAAGCTGAGTAAAAACATCACTGCCTGCGCGTTGTCTTCGGTAAAACGCAGCAAGGCATATTAGTAAAACTACTAGCATTCGTCTTCTACAATTTACGCTTTGTTTGTTTTGAAAGTTGTATCTTTCAATCAAAATGACAAAGATCTACTTGGATGTTATATAAAACAAATAATGAATGTTTTTCATTCGTGCAATGGTGCGAATATGTTCATTCGTTGAAAGCTGGAATGTTCCATTCAACTCGGCTCCGCCTCGTTGAATAGAACATTCCATCTTTCAACTCATGAACATATTTGCACCATTGCACTCATAAACATTCATTATGTGTATATTATTCCACTTCTGTTATTGGCAGTTTACTGCTGGCGATTGACGATGAAATGATCACATCATGACTCAGTTCAATGAGACCCTTTGTGATCCCAGCCACCCTCTGAACCCTCAAATTATCCAAAATCACTCAGGCAGGGTCCGACTACTATGTTGAAAGACCAAAATAATAATAATAATAATAACATGCATGTATCTAGCGCTTTATACAATGTTTCTAAGCGCTGAACAAAAATTACAATTAAAAGTGGGATGAAATAGCAGAAACTGAATAGACTAGATGGATTTAAATAAGTGTGTTTTTAGAGCGGTTTTTAAATGAGTCCAGTGTAGATGAGGCATGGATGTGAGCGGGAAGATGGTTCCTTTCCGCCTAGTGCAATTAAGCTTTTTTAATATTAGATGGCGGAGATTCAATCTACTTTCTATATTTGTTGTATACTTTTTGCATGCCCTTATTCTTTTTTATTCTTTTTTTTTCTGTAAATTTTTGGAAATTTTGTGTTCGTCTAGTGTTGTTATTTACTTGTATGTATTGATTGAATATTTTGAATCTTTTAATTTAATCTTTAAACCTTTAAAGGGAAGGTACACGTTTGGTGATTACTCAAAACAAATATTAACTTCAAAACTGACTTTAAAACGAGTATTGGAGAGCTGTTGATAGTATAAAACATTGTGGGAAACGACTCCCTCTGAAGTAACGTAGTTTTTGAGAAAGAGGTATTTTTTCTGAAAGCACACAAATTCGTCCAACAAGGGTGTTTTTTTGTTTATCATTTACTCGCAACTGCGATGACCAATTGAGCCCAACTTTTCACTGGCTTGTTATTTTATGCTTACGATGGTATACACCAAGTGGACCACTGGTCTTTGGCAATTACCGAAGGTGTACCGACCTTTAAATAAACAAATTCAAATTTATATAATCATCCAAATAATTTGCTTGTTTGTTTTGTTTATAGGAAGCTGGTGACACTTCTCCTTACTGTTGGCGGAATCTCTTCTCTTGCATCAACCTGCTGAGAATCCTCAACAAACTAACCAAATGGAAACACTCCAGAACTATGGTAAGCTGGCAACATAATAATAATAGTGGCTTCTTATACAGTGCGCATATCCATTATTCGGTGACGCTTAAGGTGCTTGAATATACAGAACTTTCCTGTAAGGTATGTGGGACTACATGTACGTTTGTTTACATGTAAACCTAATGACCACCAACATGGTGAGAGTGGCATCAATCACGTCCGCCATACCGCAAAAAGGCTTATGCACTTTACATTAATGCCCTGGTCATTGGGCCAATAACATCCTTTAATCTTTCTCGGCTTCCTAGGGAGTATATACAGCTTAAGGCTGCCGTGACGCTCCAGAGGTTTTTTTATACACCAGATCAACCTCTACCCTCGCAGGTACTCATTCATACCCCTGGGTGAAGAGAAGCAATTATAGTTTTTGCTCAAGGACATAAGTGTCATGACTGGGATTCAGACCCAAACTCTGATGACTTATCCAGCAGAACTGTGGCGTGTCGTGGCTGAGGGGTTAAGAGCACCGAATTCAAGCTCCGGTGTTTGATCAGCAGAGTGTGGGTTCGGATCCTGGTCGTGACACTTGCTACGTAAAATTGGGGAGGTAGTGCTTTCTGCTCTACCGGCCAGGCTTCGGACTGATGATACCCAAGCCTACTTCCGTATGGACTGTAAAGGGGGTAACCCTGTTTCAGACCTAAGAGAAGGTGGCAACGGTCTCTGGACAAAACATAATTGTAGCCCACACCTTGAAGTGGCCTTCAGACCTTGTGTGTCTGGTGACTTGCATAAAAAAAATGTGGAAAAAAATGAGGGAAAAAAAAAAGCTCCAAACCACCTGGCCATGTCACCACTTATAAGAAGGGTATATTATTATAAATCCTCTTTGACGTTACCAGATGCTGGTTGTCTTCAAGTCTGCGCCGATCTTAAAGAGAGCCTTGAAGGTCAAGCAAGCCATGATGCAGGTTTACGTTCTCAAACTCCTTAAGGTGCAAACCAAATACCTCGGGAGACAATGGCGCAAGAGCAACATGAAGACAATGTCAGCAATCTATCAGAAGGTCCGTCATCGTCTGAACGATGACTGGGTGTACGGCAACGGTGAGAATATTTTCTCTTGTTGGGGCTACTAAGATGCAAAAAAGTGTTTATGGCCTGATGTTTTGACCTTTTAATAGCAGAATCTTTCTCTTTTGAGCCTTTGAGAAAGATTCTGCTACGGTCGGAACATGAGGTTATTAACTACTTTTTAGCATTTATACTGTGATCTTGCTGTGTATTTTACTGTGATTTTTGCTGAGGTTTTTACTGTGACTTTACTGTGATTTTTACTCTGATTGTTACTCTGATTTTACTGTGATTTTACTGCGATATTTACTGTGATTTTACTGCATTTTTTGCTATGATTTTCAGTGTGATTTTCTGGTGTGTTTTTTACTGTGATTTTTGATGTGATACCTACTTTGATTTTTGATGTAATTTTTACTGTGATTTTTGATGTGATTTCTCCTTTGATTTTTGATGTGATTTCTACTGTGATTTTGATGTGTTTTTTGCTGTGATTTTCATTGTGTATTTTACTGTGATTTTTCACCGTGATTTCTGCTATTGATGTGTTTTTTACTGTGATTTTTTAAGAGCTTTTGTACTGTGATTTCTACTGTGATTTTCATTGCAATTTTTTGATGACTTTTGATGTGTGTTTTACTGTGATTTCCACTGTTATTTTAAGTGTGATTTTTGCAGTGATTTAAATTGTGATTTTTACTGTGATTTTCACTGTGAATGCACTGCAATTTCTGCTGTGATTTTTGATGTGTTTTGACTGTGATTTCTACTGTGATTTTCATTTCAATTTTTATTGTGATTTTTACTGCAATTTCTCTTTTAGTATTTCCCACTGTGTACTGTTTATATTACAACCTCTTAACATTAGTTTTATGACTGTTTTTAGTAATGTTAATTTGTTGTTGACTTTAGTATTTAGGCATTACTATATCATTAGCATTGGTATATACCAATGCTGACCCGATATATATAATAGGTAGAGTATTATAACAGAGGTTAAATTTGCATCGAAAGAATATTATTATTATTATTATTATTTCTTTTTTTAGGTAGAGTATTGTTTATGATACATTTAGATATATATTAGTTTATTTGTCTTTAATCTTAAGTCATTTTGAATACTTAGTGTTGTAAATAATCTTCCATTAAATTTGCTCAATGAATTTTTCCAATCCCGATTATAATAATTATTGGAATAAAGTCTACCACTTTTTAAAGTTTTTGTTGGCCTCCTTGGCAATACGATGGACGTTTTGAAATTCATCACGTTTTCTTCCCAATCCTTTTTCAGATATGGATGCGCGGCCGTGGGATTTCCAAGCGGAGGAGTGTGCCCTGCGTGTTTGCGTCGATCGTTTCAACACCAGACGCTACGATCAGGCCAACACGAAAGATCCGGAGTACATGCCGGTCGACAACAACCTGCAGAGTGTTCTCAGCCAGAAGATCGATCTATCGGAGGAGTTCCGACACTTCTACGAGGTGTGGCTGGATCGGGAAGTCTTTACGACGCAGATCAACTGGGACCTATTGCTGAAAGACAAAATCTGCACTTAAAAGTGATGCTGAATTCGAGAAGTCTCTAAGACGCAGATCAACTGCGACCAGGGCCCGATTTCAAAAAGCCTGTTAAGCATAACATTTTGCTAAGCACATAAAAATCTTGCTTAACAGAATTTGATTACCAGCCCAAATTCAATACTCGTAACTCAAGTTTACATTGTTGCAACTGGTACCCACGCATTTGTTTGCAAAGCAAAAATATTTGCTTTATGAAAATGGGCCCTGTTGAAAGGCAAAAAAAGCTGAACCGAGATGTCTTGACGATGCGCATCAAAGACAAAATCTCCACCCCCTTGGAAGTGGGGCTGGATCGAGAAGCCTTTACGACGTAGAAAGAAAATAAATCTGCACTGAGAAGTGAAACTGAATTGAGAAATCTTGACGATGCAGCTCAAAGTTCGACCTGGATCGAGAAGTCTTTACGGCACAGGAAAAAAAAAATCTGCACTGAGAAGTGAAACTGAATTGAGAAATCTTGACGATGCAGCTCTAGTGCGACCTTCTGAAGAAAAACCATCTGCACTTTGGAAGTGAAACTGGATTGAGAAGTCTTTAGAATGAAGATCTGCTTCCTGCTGAGAACACTTAGAAGTTTCTTCCCTCGCATTTTACTGATGCTTAAAGGAACACATTGCCTTGGATCGGTCGAGTTGGTCTTTGAAAACAGTTTGGAACCATTTGATAGAAATGCAAATGGTTAGATAGATAATTAAAAGTAGAATATAATGATACACACGAACATGCCTCTAAATTGCACGGTTTTCCTATTACGTCGCGAAGGAACACGGTCGGCCACGACTCCATAAAATGGCCGACCGTGTCAGTTTGCGGCGTAAGGAAAACTGTGCAATTTCGAGTCAAACTTGTGTGAATCATTATGTTCTACTTTTAAAACATCTTTCTAACCATATGCATTTCATAACAAACGGTTCCAAATGCTTTTCAAAGACCAACTCGTCCGATCCAAGGCAATGTGTTCCTTTAAAGGGTTTTGGTACCTTTTGTCAATCAATTTTTTGGCCATGTCATGAATCCCTACTCACTGTGAATAAAGATGTATTTAATGTAATATACCTGTAGAAGTTTCAGCTTCATTAGTCGTCAAGTTTTTGAGAAAAAAAAGTGAAAACCACTGAGCAATGTTTTCAGGAGAGTAGTGTAAATCCGTTGTAGGTGCTAACATTTTTGTGAAATTGTTTTACTCGTTCCTCAAAAACTAAATCACACCAGCAAGTAATATTTTAGAGGAAGCTTTCTAACATCATTATCTTTAAACCGTGTAAGTTTAATGTAAACCTGTGGACATTTGTGTTTTGTGTCGTACAAAAAGACCCTTAAAAAGGTGGGTTAGGATTTTTTAGGAAACTTTTCAAAGGGCACATAGGCAGAGAGTAGGGGCACAAAGGCAAAGAGTATGGGCATGTCGGCAAATTGCCTCTTTTGCCTCCATGTAGAATCAGGTTGGCTAGTTAGCATATTGTCTACCTACTTAGTATCACCAGTGGCGTCACCAGAAGGGGGTAAGGTTGGTGGGAGCCCTCCTGCCCCAGTTAGAGCCAGCCTGTATGCTTCGTTTTTGAAAGGGCAAGGTCACCAAGGCATTTTCTCCTTGGTAAAGGGCACCCTATGGGGGAAATTGTAAATTTCTACTGGAGTATTTTATGGGCACCAAGGCAATGACCAGGGGGCATGGAGGCTATTGTCTTTGTTGCCTCCGTGAAGTATCAGGCCTGATAAGATCCCTTGCCCATTTAATCGAGAGAAAACAAATCCACACAAGAATGTTTATAGGATTTGAGGCATTGCATGGTGAGGTATCAATATACATTTGGTTTGCGGTAACACAATGTGTGTGTCTACTTGCCAAGTAGATTTTGTACTGTATTGCTTTATATTCTACTACCGGGGAGCCGATTTTCGGAATTCGGGAGCTTTCTCAGTTCTGAAAAGAACTGGCTTGCTTTTAAAACGCTACCTGGGTGTAAGGTAGAAAATCAGCCGGGTCTACTACTTTGCTTTTAGTGGATCATTATTAACTTCACTACCGCGGGTTGAGTTCAATAATGTTTGATACATTACACGGCCAATCCCCACCCCCAAATTTATGTTGTGTTTATTTATTGAATTCATTCATTTATTCATTCTGGTTGTGAACGGGTTATCAGAAAAGCGGACTTAAACACCGTACTAGCCAATAACCCTGTGGAGAGAAGACAATGCAGGAAGTTTCAGTTTTAGATGTTGGAGGAAAACCTAGGATAATTATTCAAGGGCTGGGGTTCAGTAGAACCCTTTCCCACTATGGCCCACCCTGACACCACACAAGGAAGACAAAAAAATTGTCACTGTTTCCTACTTCCACCCCATAATAAAATGTCTGGTAACGCCACTGCATTGCACATTGGACTCATTTACAGTGGAAGGATTTGTGTTTGTGAAATTTACAGACTTGTGGCAAATCAATTGTTTCTGACGTGATTTACTCTCAAGTAAAACTAAACAAATAAGTATTGATGTCGGATTTGAAACTTTGCATGATGGAAGTGAGAGAAGTTTGCGGTAACATCATGTGATTATCTCGTTTTGAGTAGTGTTGATCAGTATACTCTGATCTTCTTTAGGAGAAAAATACTAGTAATATTTATGTCGTGTGCAATATTTAGAGGTTGTAAACTGACGTTACAATAACCTTTCCATGTCGCATGATTCTGGCCCATGAAGCATTCCGAGTCTTGACAAGTTTTTAATATAGTTATCAAGAGTTAAAGGCAGTGGACACATTGGTAATAAACTGGTACTCAAAATAATTTTTAGCATAAAACCTTATCTTTATAACATATGTTGAGATACACCAAGTGAGAAGACTGGTCTTTGACAATTACCAATAGTGTCCAGTGTCTTTTAACTCCCACATAGAAAACATTGAATGTTCAGTTAGTAGGAGGGTGGGTTGATTGTGTATTATTGTGTAGATACTTTCTCTGAAGTGTAACCTATTGCAGGCTGGTATAGTTTATCATTCAAACCACAAAGTATTGTTGGCAAGTAGCATGTTTATGGGATTTGAGGCATTGCAGGGTGAGGTATCAATACATATACATGTACATGTATTTGGTTTGCGGTAACACCATGTGTGCGTCTACTTGCCAGGTAGATTTTGTTCTTTAGAGAACTGTCTTGCATTATAGTCTTCTAACTCAGAGTAGGTTTTTGTGAGACTTCTCAGTTCTGAAAAGAACTGTCCTGCTTTTTAACTACTACCTGGGCGGGAGGTAGACAATCAGCCGGGACTACGGGTACTACTTTTAGCTTATAACGTAGAGGGTCGTTGCTAACTCCACTACCATGGAGTGAGTTCTTAATTGGTCCCAATGTTTCGACTAGCTTGCTCTAGTCATCGTCAGGGGACTGACCTTATCAGGTTTTGCCCAGTGACAAGCCAGCCGGATCAGTTGGCTTGTCATTTCAATGGTCATTCTTCAGGGTTGTTACTAGTCCATATTTTATGTTAAAGCCATTGGCAGTTTCGGAACAGGAAAAAAAACAAGTTCACAGATTTACAAATAACCTACAGGGTTTACAGAAGGTAATGGTGAAAGACTTCTCTTGAAATATTATTCCATGAATTGCTTTACTTTTTGAGAAAACATTAAAACATCAATTCTCGATATCGAGAATTACGGATTTATTTTAACACGTCATGACACGGCGAAACGTGCGTAAACAAGGGTGGGTTTTTCCCGTTATTTTCTCCCGACTCCGATGACCTTTTGAGGCTTAATTTTCACAGGTTTGTTATTTTATATATAAGGGTGGGGGGGGGGTATTATTATAATAAATCTCCAACCACCAAGTAGATTTACAGATGGCGTTACTGAAATCCAAGTATACTGCTATAATGAATTACTCTCTGAGGGTTCAGTTTCGTAGAGCTGCTTAAAGCAAACAAAATAAGCTTACAACACAAAATTATGCTTACCAGAATAAGGTTACCAGCCAACATACTTTATATTAATTGTTAAGCAGCTCTATGAAATTGGACCCACTTTGTATATTTGTAAACAATGTGAATAAACTAGATAGACAAATCTTAAATTTCTATTCAGATTTGTTATTTATTTGTAAGTAGCCATAGTGGTATTACAACATAAATAAACTTTTATTTCTCAGTTGTTTACAAACTCTAAATAGTCGATGACAGAATGTTTAATCTAATCGTTAATAATTTGAAAGCATAATTTGTAAAATGACTTGCTATCACAAGGTTGTGGGTTCGAATCCTACAAGCTAACCGCTGATTTCAATACAACTCACAGTTTCTTGATTTGTACAACTCATAATTATAGACGTTAAACCAATGTTTGTATGAGAGAGATTGGCTCTATCTCCTTGTGAGAGTTCCCTTGATGGGAAGATCATCCAAACAAACAAACTAAGGCATTGCCTACAGCACAAGCCCTGCGGCATTACCAGAAATTTCATACACCTAATGGAAGCGTTTCAAAATTCAAAATGGTACGAATGATCCAATTGGACCCGATACAGGGTGCATTCGATTAGCTTTCCTGGGTCGACCCCGGTCTGTCCGCAGTACGTTTGAATAGCTTCGACGTCATTCCAGGGGCTCACCTGGGTCAGCCACAAGTGCCCTGCTTGTGGAGTGGGTCACTTGGGGGCTGGCCCCAGTTGCATGACGACACCACAAGAGGGCGAGTGATCGTTCCGATTAACTCTTGTCAGGGGCTCACCCGAGTGAGCACCGCAAGGTCAACACAGGGAAGCTAATCGAACGCGTGCTCATGGACCATTCCATTGGACCGTAAGAACTTTTTAAAATGCTCAAATCCACTTGTGTAGAATTGCTCCCGTACTGCAATACAATGGCGGTCCAATGGATTGCAGGAAAATGTTCTTTTGTGCCTAGAACTGAAACCCACATTTTAAGACACTCCCTTATGAAGCGACCATTTTGTTTGGCCTCATAAGTCAACTCGAGGCTGGCAGTGAATGTACTATTAATCTTTTTTATTGGAAAGAATAAATAGAAAAATATACTTTCCAACTTTATCGTGACAATTTAATTGTCCATTTCCCAAAAGTACTTGACTGAAATATAATTACATATAACAATCATAAAACAAGTTTATATTTGAATTGTTAATTTGGATTTAGGGTGGCAGTCAATAACTTGGTTCGTGACAAAACAGAGCTAGGCTGTCGACATAGGGCTAAAAAGCTCCGTTAGTAGACCTTTTAGGTCCTTGGTTCAACTCCTGCTCTTAATAATTGGTTTTTTTCAACCCCAAATCATTTCTGCTAATTTATAGATTGCCTGCCCTTCATAGATGTAACTAAATAATAATCAACCTTTGTTTGATCTGATTTTGTTAGAGATAATTATGATTGGAATTTTAAGGTGGATTTTTGACTGCCGACAAAGAAGTTTTAAACTTCTACAAAATACTACGAAACACTTAAAGTAAACACCCTACCCACATAACAGTGTCCTTTACAAATCTAACAGGAGCACTGCTTACCCGGACACTTTTGTAAAGCGTCATGGATCCCTCGTAGATCTCGAGTCCGATCTCTACTTTTAATGTTTTTTGTTCCAGTCTTCCATCTTCTTCTCATAAATTTTATCAATCTTGATTTGATCTGATTTTGTTGCAAATAATTTGATCGGATTGTAAGGTGGATTTTGACTGCTGACAATGAAGAAGTTTTAAACTTGTACAAAATACTACGACACACTTAAAGTAAACACCCTACCCACGTGACAGTGTCCTTCACAAATCTAACAGGAGCACTGCTTACCCAGACACTTTTGTAAAGCATCACCCAGATGCTTTTGTAAAGCGTCACCCACGCTTTTGTAAAGCGCCGGGGTTTAATCCCTCGTGGATCGGGTTCCGATCTCTACTTTAAATGTTTTTTGTTCCAGTCTTCCATCTTCTTCTCGTATTCTTTCTTGAGTGTCGCAGCTTGCGTGATGTACGGTTCTTTGTCATCGTCGGTCATGCTTCTCCATCTCTCGCCGGCCAGCGTCGGAATCTTCTGTCCGGTCTTCAGTTTGTCCTTCATCTCGATCCTGAAGTCGGCCAGGAAAGCGAAGTAGGCAGTGTACGGGCGCTTGGGTTTCTCTACTTGCTCAGCTTCTCCATCCTGTTTTGAATAAAAAAACAAATTAAGGAGAGTGAACATGGTATACTGTTTGTAGAAACTGCAAGGATGGATTGGACATTGGCTAGCTTTGCCTTGGTGTTGTGTTTTGTTGTAGAAAATGTCTATGAGAATTAGTGTACATTATTGGACCACATAGGCCATTATGCCATGCAGGGCCTTTATGCACTGCAAGGCCATATCATGGGTAGCAGCTGATGGGTCATTATACACCAACACTGCTTAAGGCCATAATTACTGTACGTTCAGCATGGCCTTTTACAGACTGTAAGACTATAAGGGCCCTTATGGGCTGCAGGGCAAATATGCACTGCAGGGCCTTATCATGAGTAGCACTATCAGTTGTTGGGTAGGGCCAACATAAACTGGTAGACTATTGGTAGGGCCACTATGCACTGCAGGGCCATTCTACAACCCCCTGCCCTCACCCCATGTGTATACTGACCTCAACCTCTGGTTCGGGTGCCTCAGCTGCCACAACTTTCTTTGCACGCTTTGCCTTTGATGCTGTTAGGGTAACAAGAAATATTAAACACATTTAATTCAAGAAGTTTGCATTATAGCATTGTTCGTGAGTGCTTCTGATTGGGCCTAGTCTTTGTATGTAGTTAAAGCGGTACTTGTTGCAGTTTATTTTGATTTTATAAATAATGTAAATTATGACCAACAAATAGTGCCACAGCTAAAATAAATTGGCATTGTAAATGCGGATTTCCTTGGATAAATTTACAATTTTTGTTAACATTTTTTGTATCAGTGGCCGAGGCTGGGTTGGGCACCATTTCTTTCACAGCCAAACAAAAATCATCAATAAAAACAACTAAATTAAATAGAAAAAATCACAAGAGGGCGCTAGTCAAAATAATGCTCCTTTTTTGTTTAGTCACATGGCATACATGGCCTAATTAATATTGGATTTGGCGGGTGACATTCATTGTTCAAGCTGAATTCTTCACAAAAGGGGATTCACAAAAGAGGATTTGAATAAATACTGGTCTATCTTGTTGCAGCATCATTTAGAACGATTATATAGAACGTTTGGTCGTAGAATTTGTTTTTCCCAAAATGATTTTTATTTTTTTAGGAAGCATTCACTTTCTGTTTGTCTTACTATTTACAAGTGTAAGTCTAAACTCTGATTATCCTTTTGTTGTTACAGTCTTCACTACTTTTCACTACTGCATTTGCAGCAAAGTCCAACATAAACGTCACTTACCCATGCTGAATTCAACTGTGAAAGGGAAGAAGAGCTGGTCGAAATCAGCGAGTCCGTGTTAGCTGTTTTGTGTGTATTTGGGTTGTAGTGATTTTCAGTGTGCCGTTCGTTGGATCTGCTGGGGGACGCTACACAATCGAGCTAACAAAGATCCTGCGTGCCACCCACCCAATGACAGAAAGCTAAAAGGCAACAAAGAGCTATTTTTACAATAGCGCCCTCTGTTGATCGTGCTGTGAAATGACAGTTGTGATAGGTGGTGTGGGCGGAACCGATAAGGGGGGGGGGGGGGGTAGCGGATAGTGTTGAAAGGCATGTGGGATGTGTGCCCCCCTTGTTTGTTAACATCAAACCGTGGTATTGTTTGTATGACCTGGACCATGGCTAGACCCAGAAATACTAACACAGAAAAACTTTGTAACAAACAGACCAATTTTTACAGGCAACTTTACTAATAGACTAAGCCAAAATTATTATTTTTTTATTTTGTACTGCATGATATTGCAAAAGAAAGTTGTCACAGGGAGGATCGAGTCACCTGTCTTTAGGACTGTAACATTATTTGCACGGGTGATTTTTTGTCAACAAAAAACGCGGGGTGGGGAGGGAAGTCATACGCGAACGCGCTACTGAACTACATGTTGTTGCTAGAGATTTAAACAGCAAGCTTGTTCCCATTAGTTGACAAATAAAAAGCCTACAGTGTTCTCCATGGTTTTATATGCCCAGTCATTGATGATGAGCTGTTCTTATTAATTGCATCCGAGATAGTCCGCTGTAGTCTGGTCCCCATTACAAAATGGTATGTCCATGATGCTAAGAAGCGTACCATTTCGCAAAACTAAAAAAGGTGCCATGTAGCGCTCAGCCAATCAGTTGTACACATAGAGCTAGCTATATATAAGTTCTTTTATATAGCTCTATGGTTTTACACCATATGTTATAAATACCTTCTATAATAATACGTTCTGTAATACATACCGTCTGTCAACAATAATTCTGACCACTATAAAAACATTAAATCTGCATCTTTAATCAACAATATCAAATGCCATAATAAACATGTGCTACAAGAATGACTATAGATAATAGTAAACTTGCTGGTACTACAAACCGTGTAAAACTCTCTAGAGGGGAGTGTTGGCTTGGCTCTGAAAGAGAGCTGGTTTGGTCTCGAACAGTCGTCTTCAGGAGAAAACTGTACACACAGGAACATACCGATTGCGCTACCAACCAATGTTTACATGTGATCACGTGATCTATAGATGGTATAGAAAACCCAGCTACATGTACACAGTAAAGACATGGGAAGACTCGTACCGATTGACCATAATTGGTTGTTTTTCAATAAATATCAATTATAACGAAAAACGGAGCCATTTTAACATAAAGTTGAATATTGTGACATTGATTTAAATCACATTTGCTGTTTGATGTACCCGGCCCAGTATTCTACTACAAAAGAGGTTTCTTTTGAGAGTATGGTTAGACTACGTAAATTACTGAGGTTTGAGGGAGCTCACGCGCCGTGGATTTTGCGTTGTGCACGGCGTGAAGTTGGGCAGTGACAAGGGAGATCGCAAAGTTGTCCTACTCATAGCTGACAGCTACCCCTTCTGATGAAACATTTTGAGGGTGAAAATAAAGGGATTTGCAGCTTCTTAATGAGATTTTTATTGAAAATATTGGCATCAAAATCATTTCAATGAGGGCACTGTAAAACCACACTTTCCGTGCACAAACACACGACATCTTGTGAAAATTCTCTTTGAATTTCCTATTTGGTGGAACTGTGTTTACCCATTACTGGCATTGTTCAGCAGCCACCGGCATGTTACAAACTCGAGAATATTTCGAGAATTTAGTCCTTTTTTTGCCAAAAATTGCAACAGTAATCATGTCTTTTTAACACACGCCTTGTTTGTTTACATCCAATACCCACTATATGTCACGTGACGCACGGGGGGGAATCGGTCTATTGACTCCTCTTGCGCACGAGATAATTAAAAAAAAATTGGGGGGGGGGAATGTCCATTTAGGGGATCCGTACATTGTGCACTGTGTTTCACACACATTGTAAGTTCAAAACTAGTTTTCATGGACTAAAAACACATGATTGTGTACTTATACATTTATTTGGTACTCAGTAGAAAACAGTATTAATGTTATACTGCATGACTGTACAATTTTCTTATGGGCAATTCTGTCAGTCGCATGACACTTGTCTGTGTCATGTCTTGATCTTGGTGCTTGTAGTTTCATGTGTGATAATAATTCTTTCCACTAAGTTTATAGACTGATTTGTACTTGACACCCAAGGCTTTGAAGTAATGATATTAGAAATGTTGTGGGCGTTGTGCTCTGGATGTTATAGCGTTGTAAAAAGCGGTCAGTCGCATTACACAAAAATCACATGGACAAAATTCACTAGTCACAAATCAAAAGTTTCCTCTAACTAAAAAACTTAGTTTACTACATGCAAAACACCACTCTTTTACATGAGTATCCAACAGGATACTTATAAATGGTAGGCAACTTGAACTTTTAGGTATAGATTGCAAAACCATGGCCAGTTGCATTACGGTCAGTCGCATTGCAGTTTTCCAGTCAACTTAGCCAACCTACATGGAGCTCAAGCTGAGTTCTTATTTGGTCAAATTTGGTTCATTCCTTGTCAACAACTAAACAAATTAATTTATTTCATATGTTAGTTATAATTTCTAAGTGAAAAGAAAACTGTTTAAAATGTTTAACCCGTCCCTAATAAAGCTTGCATAAATTAATACGGGTTATTCGAACATGCAACTTTTCGCACCCTTGCATGATTTTACAAAGCACAAAAATTCATCTTAAAGGCATTATACACAGATGTTTATGACCCAGTTAGCCAAAAATCTCACTAGGTAACAAGCAATGGAGAGCTGTTATGATAGTATAAAACATTGTGAAAAACAGCTCCCTCTGAGAATTAACGTGTTTTTTGAGAAAGAGGTAATTTCTTACTCACGAAGCCTTTGATTATGCAACCGAAAGCGCACAAAAATTGTGCAAAAGGATAGTTTTTCCTTTCATTATTCTCTTCCAATTTCGACCAATTGAGTCCAACTTTCACAGATTATATTTTTATGAAAATATGGTGGGATACACCAAGTGAGAATGGTCATGGACCATTCATAAGGTGTCCAGTGCCTTTGTATTGTGACACCACATTTCGCTCCATTGGCAATTACGATTAAAGGCAGTGGACACTATTGGTAATTACTCAAATTGATTGTTAGAATATAACTTTACTTGGTAATGAGTAACGGAGAACACATTGTGAGAAACGGCTCGCTCTGAAGTAACGTATAGTTTTCGAGAATAAAGTAATTTTCCACGAACTTGATTTTGGGACCTCAGATCTAGATTTTAAGGTCCCGAAATCAAGCACCTGAATGCACACAAGTCAGTGACAAGGGCGTTTTTCATCCATTATTATCCCGCAACTTCGACGACCAATTGAGTTCTAATTTTCACAGGTTTGTTATTTTGTGCATATGTTAAGATACATCAAGTGAGAAGACTGGTCTTTGAAAATTACCAATAGTGTCCATGTCTTTAACAAACATCTTAGGATTATTAGCTCTTTTTGAAATCTGAACCAAGGTGTCTCAGAAATCATTTGACCACTAAATGTGTCAACTAGGCACTCCTCTCGCAATACACTTGTGTGGATTTAAGAATACATGTAGTCTAATCTCGAGTCAGGACAAGTTACTCGTGCTAACACAGGACTATAGCCTTAATTTTTAAATATCTCCCGACTAGTGCCAAGTTCTTTGTAGACTTGACACAAGTCCCAATCCGTGCCATCCCCAGGAAACTACTGTTTTGTGATGCTCTGCATTCCCCAACATGTTCCGCACTCTCGGGACCACATTTTTGACGGCGATGACTAGCGCGCACTGTACTATGCTACGGGTTGTTTCATAGTAAGTTGGGGTGATAGCTTAGGGACCTCTGACACGAGAATAGGACTTGAATCAAGTCTAAGTTCTTTGTGAAATCAGTCCCATGACACTCCTCTCTCAATACTCCTGGGCAAGAACACCCAACCTACTGTAGAGGTGGAGCACTTTATGCGAACCTTTTGCCCAGGAGTAACTCTCTGGTGACCTGAAGGATGGTTGGTATTGGATTGAACCAGCTTCACCCAGTCACTCATGTGCCGAACAAGGAAAAAAAACAATCATTTACTTTATAATAATGATACTAACAATAAAACACAACATTTTTAAAGCGCACTTTATCTGTAAAACGTTCAAAGGCGCTGGTCAAGAACAAGAAGAATATTTCACCCAATAGCTTTATGTAGGCTAATCTGAAGAGATGGGTTTGAGAGGATGTTGGATTCGTAAGATGTGTGTCCTTGAAATGTTGAGGCAGAGAGTTCCAGAGGCGGGGTGAAGGGTTACTGAATGCCCTATCCCCATAGCTGGATAAATATGCATGATGAAGATGCTCTCTGATGCTTTCTGAATCGATTTCGGTGTTAACTTTTTTTATGAGGCAATGGCATTTAGAGCTTGAATTGTTTTTCTCTTGTAAATTCTCGACTGTTTTTGTCTTGAAGAAGGGAAGCATGCAGGCGCTCGAGGCAAAGGACAACATTTTTTCACATTATTTAAATTTTACGTTGCTTTTTCATAGACACCGTTTTAGTGAAAGTTTCTGATGAATGACTAACAAAATTAAATTCAGAATGGAGTACTTTGTAACGCTAGGTGGCAGCAGTTCCATTATTTAGGTAGTTCTGAGCATGCGCACAGCAAGAACAATATATTCATCTGGCAAGTCTGCAGGCAACAGCGCGCTGCAGCGTCCCAAAAAGTTTCATAATTAGAGTTCCACTTCGATTGATTCGGCTAAGTTTTCTTTGATTGTAGTAATGCTTTCTCTACCTTGTTTGCATTGATAACACTGTTTCAAACAAAGCTTTTTCAGGTACTTCAAATTATACAAATCAACAGCAACAGGTTGACCGTGCTGGTAATTCATAGAAAGATCCAAGTCCCTTAATGTGGTCATTTCATTCACTGATTTCAAGATAGCAGTAAAATCGTCACCATTCAGACAGCTTTGACGTAAGCTCAACTTCCCAAGTTGTTTCATACTCTTCAAATGAACCATGGATGAGCCGGTTAGCTTATCGTTGTTGGACAGGTCCAACTCGACCAAGCTCGGCATGGCAGCAACATAAACCATATCTGCATCTCTTAGTGAAGAACAACCCAAGCGAAGTTTCTTCAGATGCATCATCTTTCTGAGATGTCTCCACCACGCCTGAGAACCCTCAAGTTTTGAACCATCACAGCCAAGAGAAAGTTCTTTCAAGTTTGGCATTTTACCGATGGATTTAGCAACCTTCTGCAATTCCTCACGTGAGTTGACCCGTAAGCTTAAGGCAATTAAGTGGACCATTAAATGGAGATTAGACCAAACATTGATGCGTATGTTTTCCGCTGTCCAAGACAGACACAGATCTTGCAGTGCGGGCATAGCACTTACAGACTCGATGATGTTTTCAATGTCGCCTCCCACCAATTCACAATATCCCAACTTAAGACTCTGGAGATGTTCCATGTTGCGTAAGTCTAACCAACAGGCGTCTGAATCACCAAGCGTTGGGTTGCGTGAGAGATCCAGCTTAACCAAATTAGGCATGGTGGCTACTGCACAAGCAAAGTAACCTACATCTTCTCCAATTAAGGAACAATCCTGTAGAATCAACTCTGTAAGGTGTACCATTCTGCTTAAATATCGTGCCCAAGTAGAAGCACAGCCACCAAGTGACCGGTTATCTGACAGAACCAGCTCGACCAACTCAGGCATGCGGCTTAACGATTTAGCCACAGGTTTCACATCGCCACTTTGCAGTGACAATCTAACTAGTTTAAGTTTCTGAAGTTTCTTCAATTTGTGGATGTGTTTGGCCCAGATACGACCAGATCCACCAAGGCCCTCACTGTATGAGAAATTCACTTCAGTCAAGTTAGGGATAGAACTACATGACAACAAAACCTGTTTGAGATCTTCTGCAGTCAGTGTGTTTGCGCTAAAGTCAAACTTCTGGAGATGCTGCAAGTGTTCCAAAGACGGGCACCAATCTGCGGCTGAGCCTCGAAGATTTCTGTTTTTAGTCAGATGCAATTTCACGACGTCTTTTCTTTTTCCCATCGCCTCCAAAACACGAGCAATTTGCCTCGGAGACAGAAAGCATTGCCTTAAGTCCAAGACCATGCCAGTAAAACCATGCCCTGTTTGCCTAAAACAAAACCTTCTGCAACATTCTTCTCTGTAGTGATAAAGGGCACTTAGGGGATCCACTTCATTGTCAATAGATAAAAAACTTACGCGTTGTTCCATACCGCTGCTGGATATAGCAGCTTCGGTAACATCTTCACCGGTTAAAGAACAATTATCTACCGTAAGCGTTTTAAGGTTGCTCAGTTTGCTCAAGGATAATGCCCATGATCTGGTTGAACCACTCAGAGTGGAATTATCTGAAAGGTCTAACTGTGTTATGTTATCACACAGCGAAGGAGCCATGTTCTTGATGTCTTCACCTGTCAGTCCACATAAGCTCATATTGAGGTTCCGGATGTGCTTCATTTGCTTCAAATATCTGCACCATAAGCTTGCCGAGCCGCCGAGAGCGTGGTTACCTGAGAGGTCCAACTCGACAACAGACGGCATGCTACCCAAGCACTTTGCAACGTGTCTGATATACTTGCCTCGGTTGAAATTATTGTTCAGACTCAACCGATTTAAGTGTGTAAGTTCTTTCAGATAAGGGGCCCATATGGCAGCTTGAGTCTCCCCCATGACATTGCTCACATCTGTGAGTTTCAACTCAACCAGGTCACTCCTTTTACCCATTGCCTTCAACAGATCGGCCAGGTCTCTCCCAGTTAATGAAGAACACCCATTCACGTGCACGGTCGTGCCACTTGTTGTCTTCTTAACGTCTAGCATGCCAGTGTGACATGTCTCAAGACTCACCATATCAAGAACTGATGGGACAAGACTTTTTAAATCTTCTGGCTGAAACTTACAATCTGTCAGTTTGAGCGTTTGGAGGTTGGTCAGGTGTTTCAGATGATAGGACCATAATGCTGCCGAACCACTCAACTGATCGTTTTCAGAGAGGTCTACCTCGACCAACTGATTAAGCTTCCCAAGTGACACCAGCAAGTGCTGCATGTCTTGGCCCTTCAAGCAGCACTTTTTAAAGAATACCTTCTGGAGGCGTTTCAACTTCTTCAGTTGACGACACCATACCACCGCATCACCACCCAACGTTTGGTTCTCTGACAGATCCAGTTGCACCAGTTTTGTTGCGTCACAAATCGACTTCGCAATGTGTTTGATGTTCCTGCTCTTCAAAGAGCATCCTTTGAGACTCAACTTGCTGAGGTTTTTCACAAGCGGCAAAGAAGAAGACCACATCTTTGTATGTAGGATCCCTGGGGCATGTCCGGAACCAGACACTTCGACACAAGCATGTTTGGTGTTTTCCAGTGCTTTCAAAGCAATGGATATATCTTCACCAGTCAGAGTTTTGTTTAAATCAAGCCTAATGTAATCGTGATAAACTTGAATAATACTGAACATCCTTGATACACATTCTTCGATAGAAGGAAGACAACACACTAAATCTTTCAGGTGTGGTAAGTCACTTTGTTGTATGTTACAGCCAGCTAATGCCAAACTATTCAGTTTTGTCATACATTTCAAAGTGGGGGACCATATCTCTGCGGAGCCCCCTAGTTCATTGTTACCTGACAAGTTCAGTTCCAACAAGCTGCTTGCATCCACGTACTTCACATCTGTACCTGTCAACGCACAGTAACCCAAGCCCAGCTTCTGCAGACGTTTCAATCGGTTAAGATAAGGGGCCCACAGTCTTGCTGTTTCGCACAACCCTTTATTCTTGGAGAGGTTCAGATCAATGATGGTGCTGCTCACTGCTACAACAATATGTCCGGCGTCGACACCTCTTAAACGACAGTCACTCAAGTCAAGCTGCTGCAGTTGTTGCATTTGTTGCAAGTGAGGGCCAAATAATAATGCAGAGTTGCCGAATTCGTTTCCAGACAACAACAGCGTTACCAAATTGGTCATCTCCCGCAGCAG
Organism: Asterias rubens; assembly: GCF_902459465.1. Classification (NCBI taxonomy): domain Eukaryota; kingdom Metazoa; phylum Echinodermata; class Asteroidea; order Forcipulatida; family Asteriidae; genus Asterias; species Asterias rubens. The sequence goes on from NC_047063.1 coordinate 8,716,157, forward strand.
CAAGTCCATGTCATGACCTCTCATCAGACATTCACACATGTCTAATATCTCAAGACGTTTTAGGCATTTTGATTTGGACGGCAATTTATTTGCGGAACCACTCAGCATTTCGTTCCCTCTAACCTCAAGTTGGACCAATTCGTCTGCGTTCTCAAGCGACGATACAATATGTTTAAAGTTGCTCGCCGTTAACGAGCAGCTGTATAGTTTCAATGATTTGATATTTGTCATTCTTTCCAACACATGTCCGAAACGTTCGTCAAAGCTTTTTAAGTCACATTGATGTAACCTAATTTCCTCGACTTCGGAAAGGTAATGGTTTCCATTGCCGTCTGAGTCAACACGTACATGCTCCAGAAAGTATATAAATGCGTTAACGAAGTCTTTCCCACACCAATTAAATTGTAATCGATCCTTGTCAATTACTGACAAGATCAATTTCTCAGATGGAATGAAATTTGATTGACACTCAAAATAACAAGAAAAAAGCAACCACCTCAAGTCGCTACAGAAATAGTACAAATACTTATGTACGATCTGCAAAATTATAACTGTGCATGCCTCATTGTCTCCACAACAAAATCGTAGCAAATAGTCCAGATCTGTAATGTTGCCCTTTTTTTGGTCTATCTTATCAACCACTCTTTGCAACTCTTCATCACCGGTTCGCTGAAGATGTTGGAAGAAAATTGCCGCGCAGTACTCCTGAAAAGTTTTGTGAATGAACATGAGACTGTTATGGGTATCGAGCTGCTTCATGACCCGCTGGCTGCTAAGTATACCTGCACTGATGGCAAGAGAAAGAACACCACTTTTAAAAAGATTCTCCGGAAAGGAAAGAATCTGCTTCGGTGCAAGCAAACCATCCAATGCTACCTTTCCGATTTCTAAAATCAGGTTTGACATATCTTCTGGTGTAGTGTCTGCCTTTCGCATGAATATGTACCTCATCGCTTCTCTGTAGAGTGATGACATGGTTTCGGGGAGCCTGCTTTCCTCTCGCCATAGAATACACATTAAGAGCAAGAGCATAGGGCTATTTGCCAAATCAAAGAGAGCAGAGGAGGACAAAATCATCTCCAAAAGCCCCCGGGCCTTTTCAGGATCTGACGAGTAAAATTTCAACACATATTGCACAATGCATTCTTTACTAAATCCCAAAACCTTTACCCGCGTGACGGGTTCTTCAATCAGGTTTCTACTCACCAGTTTGTCATTATGCGAGGGCCGCGTTGTTACGATGACACTAAATTCTGCGCCTTTCCTTCTGTTTAGGATTTTCAAAATTGAACCAAATTCGCGCTCATTAAGCGAGGTGGTTATCAGCTCATCGAAACCATCAAGAAGAATCAGAACCTGGTCTGGATTCGTATTGATGTAAGAGCTCAACGCAGCCTTCTCGATGCAAGTTTCGTCTAGGATCTTATCAAAAACAGCATCGAGAAAATCAGAGGTTTGCTCAAGTGCGTGCATTTTCAGGACAAAGACAAGTTTGTACTCTCCAAGTTTCTTGCATAAACCCACCGCCCAATCGTACGCCATTTTGTCAACCAGGGTGGACTTTCCCAAACCAGCCGTGCCAGTCAGAACCATACGTTTAATTAGAAAGCCCTCTCTTGACTTGCGGAAAATCTCCTCGTAGGATTTTATCTTGCCCTCCTCGGGCTTGTCTGTTTTTTCTAACTCAAGTTTCGTGTAGATGTCCATGATGTGCATTTTATCGTCACTCACCCATGGAATGAGGTGAACGAAACCCCCTCTGCTTATGTACGCCTTCTTTAGAGCCTTCTCTGCCATATCAGCAACTCTGCGATCGTGTGCTTCTCCTGTGGCTCTACCTGATGAAGACAACAGACAAACAAACAATCAAACACACAGATGTATTGTTGGTCTTACCTTCAAAGTCACGTCTCTCAAGGTCAGCTTTCTGTAAATCTTTAAAGACACCGGACACTATTGGTAATTACTCAAAATAATTATTAGCATAAAAACTAATTTGGTAACTTCGACGACCAATTGAGATCAAATTTTCACAGGTTGGTTATTATTTGCATATGTTGAGATACACCAACTGTAAAGGCTAGTCGTTGACAATTACCAACCGTGTCCGGTGTCTTTGAAGACACCGGACACTATTGGTAATTACTCAAAATAATTATTAGCATAAAAACTTACTTGGTAACTTCGACGTACCAATCGAGAGCAAATTTCCACAGGTTGGTTATTTTTTGCATATGTTTAGATACACCAACTGTAAAAGCTAGTCGTTGACAATAACCAACCGTGTCCAGAGTCTTTGAAGACACCGGACACTATTGGTAATTACTCAAAATAATTATTGGCATAAAAACTTACTTGGTAACTTCTACGACCAATTGATATGAAATTGTCACAGGTTGGTAATTTTTTGCATATGTTGAGATACACACACTGTGAAGGCTAGTCGTTGACAATTACCAACCGTGTCTAGTGTCTTTGAAGACACCCGACACTATTGGATAATTGCTCAAAATAATTATCAGCATAAAAACTTACTTAGTAATGAGCAATGGAGAGCTGTTGATAGTATAAAACATTGTGAGTAATGTGAAGTAACGTAGTTTATGAGAAAGAAGTAATTTACCACGACTTTGATTTTGAGACCTCAAAATTTGATTTTGAGGTCTGTAAGCACACAACTTCGTGTGACAATGGTGTTTTTTTATTCCATTATTATCTCGCAACTTCGACGACCAATTGAGTTCAAATTTTCACAGGTTTGTTATTTTATGCATATGTTGAGATACACCATCATCATTGGTTGGCTAATTAACTGATTGGTTGACTGATTGATTGGATATAATAGGTAAATCAAAACTTAAAATGATGTCTTATTTTATTGTACACTCTCTAAAAAATTCAAACTCTGGTGTTTCTGATCAGCAGAGTGTGGGTTCGAATCCCCAGCCGTGACACTTGTGGCCTTAAGCAAGACACTTCACCAATGCTTCGTCCTTCGGATTGGACGTAAAGCCGTTGGTCCCATGTGTTGTGTAACGCATGTAAAATAACCCAGTGCACTTTTCGAAAAGAGAAGGGGTTCGCCCCTGTGTTCTTGGCGGTGGCTGCTGTATGCGCCGTAGCACCTTGTAAACCCTTATAAGGTGCTAAATAATTGGGTATCAAAATTAATCACTGCAATTAGCTATCTTTGTATTATACTCAGCGCATTGAGTACCTTGTTTGGTAGATATGTGCACTAATAAAACTTCGATATTATATTGTACACTCTCTAAAGAAAGTTATCAACAGTACATACCTGTACTGTAATGTATTGAGCTCCCAGTGCAGGTTCCAACAAAGATAGGGCTCTTGTTGGCTCCGTGGATTTGAAGAGTTTTAATTTTATTGATACTGTTTCCAAATTGTTGCCGGCTCATCTTCGGTTTCTTATAAGATGTCTTTTTGGGTTCCTGATTAGATGTCTTCTTCGGTTCCTCCTTCGATGTCTTCTTCGGTTTCTCTTTAGATGTCTTATTCAGTTTCTCATTAGATGTCGTCTTTGGGTCTTCATTAGATGTCTTCTTTGGTTCTTCATTAGATGTCTTCTTCGATTCCTTTTTAGATGTCTTCTTCGGTCCCTCGTTACTCTTTGGTTCGTTACTAGATGCCTTCTTTAGTTCATCATTTATAGGTGTCTTCATCGGTTCTGCATTCGATGTCTTCTTCGATTTCTCATTAGATGTCTTCTTAGGTTCCTCATTAGATGTCTTCTCACTAGATGTGTTCTTTGGTTCATCATTTATAGGTGTCTTCATCGGTTCTGCATTCAATGTCTTGTTTGACTCATTCTTCAGTTCCTTACTAGATGACTTCTTCGGTTCCTTATTAAAAGTCTTCTTCGGTTCTTCATTAGATGTCTTCTTCGGTTTCTCATTAGATGTCTTCTTCCGTTCCGCGTTAGATGTCTTCTTTAATTCCTCATTAGACGTCTTCTTCGGTTCCTTATTAGATGTCTTCTTCGGTTTCTTATAGGATGTCTTCTTTGCTTCCACATTATATGTCCTATTCGGTTCCTCATTACATGTCTGCTTCCCACCGTTACAACGACTAGTTAAGAGGTGACGCGTTGCATGTTGCCTGATATCTTTAGTCTCAGACTGTCGATCTTCTCCAGGTAAAACACGAGGGGGTTGAGTCGGGTCGGTTCGAATTTCAATCGATTCACTCCGTTTTCTCTGATTTTCCTGAAAAGTGGATTTTTTATGACGTCTCTTTCTTGTTCTTTTACGAGTCTTCTTGCTGTCTCCTGCTCTGCATGTAGTAATATCCAAGGACTTCTCTGAGTCGATCTGTCTGTCGACTTGTGCAGCTTGCATCTTGGTTGCCTCTTTACCACACTTGCTCTTTCTTCTACACTTCCTTAAGAAGGGGTCTGCGGTTGATGAAGAACTGGAGGAATATAAGTCCTGTTTTCTGGATGCATCTTGCGGCTCGTGGCATTCGATTTCCTTTCTACTTTTCTTAGGGATGGCTCCTGAAGCCGAAGTCAAAGCAGGTACATTGGCTCTCTCCGCAGAAACACGCTGGCTTTTGAGTTCGTCTTGAGATGGAGTTGTTTTACGTCTTCTCTTCCTTCCTCTCGGTTTCTTGGAGATATTTTCTGATGCAGAAGACACGCACGGCCCAATTTCAGTACTTTTCTGAAAACCTTTCCTGGGAAATCGAATAGATTGCTCTAAGTTATCTTTCTGCTCGGCAGGTCTTGTGGATTCATTATGGTGTTGGGATGATCTACTCGTTCTTTTCCTGCCTTTGGATTTCTTGGAGTTGTTCGATGAGGCAGGGCAAGCACTCCTTGATTTCATAGTTTCTTCTTGCCTCTCATGAGAGTCACTGTGTGCTCTGGGTTCGACGTCTTGAAAGGATGTCCTCCCCGGTTCATTTGTCTTCCTTCTTTTTTCCTCACCGCTGTCTCCTGTTTCGTTAGGGGAAGGAGGACTGAGTGAAAAGGTCGAGTTGTCTCGCTTCCTGCTCCTGCGGGTGGCCTTCTTACGAGAAGTTGGCTTGTGTATAGCTTGTGGTACTGTATGAAGATACAAATTTTCTTTGACAGTGGTGTCGATCATTTCCCTTGGCGTTGGCGATGTCTCGTTGTTTTTCTTGTGACCTGTTTATAAACAAAATACTCTTTGAACTGTCTGAAGTGCGATGTACATAACGATAATGTCTACTTGAAAAAGGGTGATTAATTCATGCGCCAGTGGCTAAAGGCAGTGGACACTATTGGTAATATTACTCAGAATAATTTTTAGCAATAAACCTTCCTTGGTAACGGGCAATGGAGAGCTGTTGATAGTATAAAACAATGTGAGAAATAGCTCCCTCTGAAGTAACATAGTTTTTTAGAAAGAGGTAATTTCTCGCTTAAACAATAAAATACTTTAGGACCTTTTTGTTGAGGCATCTGAAAGCACACAAATTTGTATTTGTGCAACAGGGGTGTTTTTCGTTCATCATTCTCTCTTGCAACTTCGATGACGAATTCAGTCAAAATTGGTTATTTTATACACATGTTGGGATACACCAAGTGTGTTGGTCTTTTGACAATATTATTAAACATGTCCAGTGGCTTTAGTAATTGGTTTACCTGAATGTTTTTTTTTAGTGCCACCCATTAAGCCAGCAACAAGCTGCAAGTCTAGATTGGTGTCTTGCTGAATACCGTAGTCACGAAGGGAGACTCTGTCACAAAGCTGTTTAGGAGGGGGGGGGGTGAGATTCACAGCATTATAACAGGCAGGACTAGAAGAAGAAATTGTAGTTGTTTTATTTCAGGATGATATCTAGGTTTTAGGTTCAGACTTCAGGTTGAATTATTCCATAGATAGTACCCACGCAAAGCAGAGAATGTTAAATGAAGTATTGGTAATTACTTAACATAATTGGTACCATAAAAACGTACTTGGTAACAAGCAATGGAAAGCTGTTGGTAGTATAAAACATTGTGAGAAACGGCTCCCTCTCTAAAGTAATGTAGTTTCCGAGAAAGAAGTAATTTTCCACGAATTCCGCGGAGGGGATCGACCATTACGAAGACAGGCTGTAGACAATGGTCCCCACAAATAATCCCATGAGCCAGAGGCTGAAATTTCATAAAGGCATTATCACAAATATAAAACAAAATGTTACCTAGGCAACCTCTTGATGGCTTTATTTGAATAAAATGTACAGCAGTGTTTTGACAAGGGAGACAAGCAGCCCAATACAACGGCTGTTTGAGTATGCACAACTCGTTTTACACTCTCTGAACAGATACAAGGGCCTAAAAAATAATACTGTCTAAACAGCCGTTTACATGATTTATGTTCGTACCTCTAAGCCTTTCCTAGTGACAAGATGCTGTTTCTTTTGTGGGATGCCTATTTTTTCTTGGATTATTTCTTTCAAGCCTAAGATGGAAGTTGAAGGATGAAGTTGCAGGCAGAGGGTCTCCTTCACTGAATTCGAAATGAATATCTGGATCTGCCGTTCCTTGACTTGAAACAAACTGAAACAAAAGTTAAAAATAAAACGTTTTTAAGTTGCAAAAAGAGGCTACAGAATACACAAGCCATCATTTTCATGTAAAACAAAACACAATCGTTTTTTGTTTATAGAACCGAGGAAATCATTTTGATGTTAAGGTACTTTGTCCACGGATTACCTCCTGCTTGGGTCTTCCTGTGTGACTTCAAGCAGGGCGTGGTCAGACGCTGGGAGTTCCTCCCTCTTGTCAAGATTTGTTGATGTCCTTCCTTCAGTTTTCCTTGTTGTAAATGCAGACAGAAATGCGTTTCTCTTCGATTTCCGGACGCTTCTTTTCCTCGGGACCGCCTTCGATAGGGAGTGGTCATAGTTGACTCTCGCAGCCCTCTTAGCATCTTGCAAATCCTTGAGGGTCAGCAGAGGTCTAAGGATTTCCTTTACGAGAGAGAGATAATGAAATAAACGTTTTTGATGATGGTTTCATGTTTAATAGTCTAAACTGTGCCCCTGTCCTTATCCGCAAGGATGAAAATAGTCTTGATGACACGTCGTTAGGTGCTACCTATGTGTTACAAACACACATTCTGCCGCTTATGCAACAGTCACAGACGGTCATTGCATTCATGCAACGGTCGTAGGTAGGCGCGTGGCAGGGTACCACATGCTGGGATCGAGGATGAGTGTACCGTCCCCGTAGCAGCACCGCGCTTAACAATTGCAGACTTGATTTCAAGACTAGGATAAAGACCGTTCCTTGGTTTTCAAAACCAGTGATTTAATTGGATACAATGATGTCATTGGATAAACGTACAGTGAAAAATAGCTTTACATTATCTGTGTTTTGATTGGTCTGGGGGTGATTTGGGTGCAGCTGACAAACATCACCTCGGACCAATCAAAACACATGGAAAGCTCATTTTCAGTCGTCTGCATGCAGTGTCCACATAGTGTACATGAACTTGATTGTAAATGTTGGTATGTAGGATTCGACTGAGTGTGACATTAGAATGTGACATTAAAGTAGGTGAACAATTACCATTTTCATATCACCATGGCCTTGGATACATCACTGAGGAGCATCACTGCTCCCGGCTAAGATTTACCTTTTTTTCCATGACCTGCTAAAGAAAGCATGTTTGTTAATAACGTCACCATGATATTTTATTCAGTTATTGAAATCATGAAACTGACATACGCTGATTTTCAAGACCTTTGTGAATTCAGCAAAAAATAGTTCAACATTAAAATGCCAGTTTCGAAACCGTAAAATCAGTCGTACAAAAAGGCAGGACCAATGTGTATGTTCATAAATGCATACATACATTTCAGTGGCCTTCGTACAGTAAATTATTTTGTACTATAAAAGAAAAGGTCTGTGGCGAACAAACTTCGCAAAAATGAACATTATTGACCCCAACTTCTTGATCTTAATTACTAGTACAAGTACATCATTAAAGGCAGTGGACACTATTGGTAATTACTGAAAATAATGATTAGCATAAAACCTAACTTGGTGACGATGAGTAATGGGGAGAGGTTGGTGGTATAAAACATTGTGAGAAACGGCTCCCTTTGAAGTAATGCAGTTTTCGAGAAAGAAACAATTTTCCACGAATTTGGTTTCGAGACCTCAGAAATATATTTTGAGGTCTCAAAATCAAGCGTCTAAAAGCACACAACTTCGTGTGACAAGGGTGTTTTTTCTTTCATTATTATCTCGCAACTTCAACGACCAAGTGAGCTCAAATTTTCACAGGTTTGTTATTTCATGCACATGTTGAGATAAACCAAGTGAGAAGACTGGTCTTTGACAAATACCAATATACAAGACTTCGCAAAACTGAACATTATTGACTTCGATTTCTTGATATAACATCATAAAATGAGATTCGTGGACCCGGCTTGATAAACAAAAAATAACATGCGCTGGGAGTTTTGTTTTAATTTATAATATTTTGTTTGGTACTTACCTTTACAGCAAATCGTCCATGGTGCTGGAGAATGTCCGCCACATTTCCTTCGGTTAAAGGCAGCGCGGCCATGATGGCACTAATAAACGGCTGTTTGTATTATGTATTTAGTCCCGATTTTAGCTTACATTCTCACTAGTGTTGCTCTATACGGCATGTAGATATCGAACCTTTTGTGTAGCATAAAATAGACTGCTTTCCGAACAGTTACATTTGGTCAAACACTACAATATTACAGCTCTAATCTCTCATGCTTACTTTATTAAACCCACTAGTATTTTATTGAACATGGCTACACCCACCACGTATGGAATTCATCTTAGCTATTTATGTCATCTGATATCAAATGACCAATCGAATCCGCACATTGAACCACGTCACCAAGGTCGATGTTAATCAAGCTGAAAATGCATTTGCTTTTGGTATTTTCATTTTACACTTGCAATAATGAGATGAGCATACTGTGCACAGGAGGGAGCGGTTTGAATGCTTCCCACGCATTTCATTCACAATATAACGTCATGGTTGATTTTGCCATTGTTCGTGGTGGCACATTTTCAAAGCCACCTAAATATTCACTTGGCATGCACAAGTCCTACCAACAAAATCAACAATTAATGTTATTCGTAAAGCCGACTTCACAGGAAAATCTGGTCCTTATATAATGACAGTAACTGTTGCTGTTGATGATGTTGGTTATTGTTGCTGAGACCTTGTTTGCCCTTGACACCTCTTAATAAGTAGGCTCCTACCTTAAAGGCAGTGGACACTATTGGTAATTACTCAAAATAATTATCTGCATAAAACCTTTCGTGGTGACAAGTAATGGGGAGAGGTTGGTGGTATAAAACATTGTGAGAAACAGCTCCCTCTGAAGTGCCATAGTTTTGGAGAAAGAAGTAATTTTCTACGAATTTGATTTCGAGACTTAGAACTTGAGGTCTCGAAATCAACTATCTAAACGCACACAAGTTCATGTGACAAGGGTGTTTTCTTCTTTCATTATTATCTCGCAACTTTGATGACCGATTGAGCTCAAATTTTCACAGGTTTGTTATTTAATGCATATGTTGAAATACACCAACTGTGAATGCTAGTCTTTGACAATTACCAATAGTGTCCACTGCCTTGAAATGCGTTTAAATTTGACATATAAACTCTTATGGAAAGCCCTTTGCAAGGGCTCCACTGAGTTAATTTTTAGTTTTTTAATTTTTGTATGTGCCATAAACCTACGCGACGGTAGCGGCAAATGGTTCCACAAATTTAAAGACACTGGACATTATCCTCACGGTGTATCTCAGCATATTATGCATAAAATAACATTTACTCGTCAAACTTGCGAGATAATAATGAAAGAAAAAAACACCATTGCCACACGAAGTTGTGTGCTTCAGAACTGATGCTTGATTTCGAGACCTTAAAATTTAAATCTGAGGTTTCGAAATCAAATTTTATTATAACAATTATTTGGAGTAATTACCAATAGTGTCCAGTGCCTAAAATATGATAAAGAAGTGAAGAAGTGGGATGTCAATATCTCCCTTGAGTTTGCCGCAACCCCCTATATTATCACCTGTCCTTATAGTTGTAGTCAGAGCAGATTACTTTGTGATGCACCCAGCAACTTCAACTTCACCCTCAACCATGTCAACACCTTTAGTAGTCTGTGTTTTTCCTTCTTCATCATCAACAAGAACCTGTAAACTTGAACTCTGAAATTTGTTAGGCCGGTATTTACTTTGATTTCTATATTATTCTACAGTTTCGAGCAATGTGCCCTTTGTTACCACATACCAAACATTCCCTATCTTTATCAACAAACCAAGGTTTACTAGGAGTCCTAGGTTTATAGTCTCTAGTCTTATTAGCCTTAGTGTCACTACTTTATACTCTAGGATGGTCATAAGCTTTCTTAGGATACCTTATTGTGGTTTCAGATCCAAGCCTTCTGTGAGCTTCCATATACCTATCTGCTAGCTCTGTCATATCTTTACAACAACTTGGTTCTTATGTATATTTGGTTTGCACATGTGTGTATCTATACTTACCATGTATAGTTTGTTCTTATTATAGATGCTAGAGAACTGTCTTGCTTTATACCGCGTAATTAGATGTTCGAGGGTTCGGGAGACTTCTCAGTTCTGAAAAGAACTGTCCTGCTTTATAACAATTACCCGGGCGGATGATATAGAAAATAGGCTGGGACAACTACATAGGATCGTGATTAACTGTACTACCGTGGAGTCAGTTCTTAAATTGGGCTAAACGTTTCGACTAGCTTGCTCTAGTCATCGCCAGATACCTCACCATCGTCTCAGATACCTCACCACCATGCAACGCCTAAAATCCTATAACTTGGTGTTCGTTCCTTCAAGTACACAGCCAAATCTTTATCACAAGCAGACAGAATTTGCTCTCCAAGAATAAAATCACAAAGTCCATCATATGATTTAGTTCCCTCACCCAATTCAATTCATCGGTATAGATAACTCAGTAATCGAATGGAAAACTCTGTAAATGTTTCACCTGTTTCTGGCTTATAGAAGTTCAGAGTTTTAGCCTGAAACCTTCTTCAGTGAGCCGATATCGATGCCATTTAATACTGCAAAGTCACGTGCCTGCTCTACTGATATTTTAGCATAAACTTCAAGGGCTTTACCAGTCAGTAAACTACTTGGCAGTGGACACTATTGGTAATTACTCAAAATATTTATTAGCATAAAACCTTACTTGGTAACGAGTAACGGGGAGAGGTTGATAGTATAAAACATTGTGAGAAACGGCTCCCTCTGAAGTCAGGTAGTTTTCGAGAGAGAAGTAATTTTCCACGAATTTGATTTCGAGACCTCAAGTTTAGAATCATCTGAAAGCACACAACTTCGTGTGACAAAGGGTGTTTTTTTCTTTCATTATTATCTCGCAATTTTGACGACCAATTGAGCTCAAGTTTTCACATGTCTATTATTTTATGCATATGTTGAGATACACCAAGTGAGGAGACAGGTCTTTGACAATGTGTCCAGGGTCTTTAATGAACATGCCTAGTCTTCCTTTGGCCACTCTGCGGCAGTAGCAAAGCGCTCAAAACGACGCAGGAATAAACCCATGTCATCTCTACCGTCATTAAAATTAGGTAACTTGGGCTGCTTCATTTTCTGTTTGTCCTCATGTTTTAAGCCTTAGCTTGTTTCTTAGTCTCTTCTAGTTGGAGTTCTCTAACTTTCATTTCTTTCACATGTTCCCTTTCTTTTGCTCGTTCCTCACGTTCTTCATCTTTTGCTTTCCTACTTTGAACAAATTGAAGTAAGTCCTTACCCGCTAGTCCCAGCATGGACTTTCCCATGTTTACATACTTCTCAAATTCCATATTGTACACTGTTGAAGCAATCGCACAACATCGATAAACAGTATTGTCCAAAGGCCTACACTTCGTGCATCACAATTTATATATAAAATAACAAACCTGTGAAAATTTAAGCTCAATCGGTCATCGGAGTCGGGAGAAGATAACGGGAAAATCCTCCCTTGTTTCCGCACGTTTCGCCGTGTCATGACATGTGTTTAAAATCCGTTATTCTCGATATCGAGAATTGATAATTGTTTAAATGTTTTCTCAAAATGTAAAGCACTTCATCAAATAATATTTCAAGGGAAGTCTTTCACCATTACCTTCTGTAAACCCTGTAAGTTATTTGTAAATCTGTGAACTTTTAATTGTTGTTTTGTTCAGAAAGTGTAATGGCTTTAAGAGGACTACTAGTTATACAGTTGTAATAGCTTAAGGCGCAACTTTCCTAAGGAGCCTTCATTCAAGTAATCACATTTACTCAACCAAACATAGATGTTCATGCTGTGTGTTGGAATGAGTGACTACTGGTCCAATTTCAATAGACAAAATAAGACGTGTCTAATCCCTTCGTGGTCGCCAATTGTCACATACCCAGGACTCCACCTGTCGATCTTCAGTGTACACCCAACCCCCTCGACACACACACACAAGAAAATAATGTTGACGCTTCTCATTTATATTTACAAATGTATTTACATTTTAATTTCTACAATATTTATAAGCTCTCTCATTAACGTTACTGTTGTTCTGCCTGCCTCTGTCTTGGTAGGGGCGTGTTCCGTCCTTCTGATCTAACAGTAGTCCGCTCACTCGCGGTGAGATCGCAGTCCACCTTCAACTTCTCAAGTACTACCACTGTGCGGGGCTTCTCCCAAGACACAAGCCCTGTACATAAATACACAATGAACACCATTCTAACTACTCGGTCTATTTACAACAAGTCATCTCATAATATCACACAGGAGTTTTAAATTTATTTCTTAGGGCCTTTGTTCCACTCGAGCTCAATGGTTAAATACCCAGGAATAGAGAAACATTGTTATAAACTTTCTATTAAACATAATTATAAACTTTGTGGATACTACTGGTAATTACTCAAAATAATTATCAGCATTAAAGCCTCACTTGGTAAGGAGTAATGGGGAGAGGTTGATAGTATAAAACATTGTGAGAAACGGCTCCCTCTGAGGTTTCGAGGAAGAAGTAATTTGCCACGAATTTGATTTCGAGACCTCAGATTTAGAATTTATGGTCTCGAAATCAAGCATCTAAAAGCACACTTTGTGTGACAAGGGTGTTTTTTCTTTCATAGTTATCTCGCAACTCCGACGACCAATTTTGAGTTCAAATTTTCACAGGTTTGTTAGTTTATGCATATGTTGAGATCCACCAAGTGAGAAGACTGGTCTTTGACGATTACCATTATAGTGTCCGGTGCATGTCTTTCAATATTGTTACATTTAAAGGGGAACATTCCGATTATTGTACATCTTTAGAGAATTTATTTTATCTATTGTCACTGGAAGAAAGTGGGCAATTCCAAGCAATGACATATATTGTCATAGCCTTCGCCACTTAAAAGTAATAGTTTACATGAAACCAATTTCTTTTAGTTGTTGACAAGGAATGAACCCAATTTTGCCAAATAAGAACTCAGCTTGGGCTCCATGTAGGATTGGCTAAGTTGACTGGAAAACTGTAATGCAACTGACCGTAATGCGACTGGCTATGGTTTTGCCATTTATACCTAAAAGTTAAAGTTGCTGACCATTTATAAGTATCCTGTTGAATACATGTACTGATGTTTAAGAGTTGTGTGTTAGGCCTACATACAGTAACACTTTCACAAGTTTTTTGGTTAGAGGACATTTTTGAATTGTGACAAGTGTATCTTTTTACCGTGTCCTTTTTGTGTAAATGCGACTGACCACTTTTTACAACGTTATAGCATCGATATCACAAAGCCCACAACATTTCTAATATCATCAATTCAAAGCCTTGGGTACAAATCAGTCTTTAGACTTGGTGGAAAGGATACATCACATAGAACTTCTAGCACCAAGATCAAGAAATGACACAGAAAAGTATAATGCGACTGACCATGGAATTGCCCAAGTTGTCACACCTTTAATGGTGCAAAGAGTGAGTGGTTTAATTATAACTTCGGTTGGCTAACTCGCCCGTCTAGAACCACACACTCTTTGTGACAACAACATATAAAATAAATTCTCTAAAAATGTATAATAATCGCAATATTCCACTTTAAATTTAACAATATTTAATACAACGTTTAACTTACATGAATACTGGCGAATCCTGGCTGTGCCGAAGTTCTGCTCAATAAATTATTTATCAGCAAGCGACACTCCAATCAAAATATTGTTGGTTGAACTCTCATAAGTTCTCACTGCCAAAGGCTGGCTACGCCCTCCCTCCTCCTATGGCTCGCAATTAAATCTTTGAGGCTGGCTTCACACCCTCTCCTCATGAAACTCGAATGTAGAATGAAAAATATTATACTCCCATACGGCCAACACACCCTCCCAAACCAGAAAAGAATCTTATGAGTTTTATTTGCATTCCCCCTTAACGTTTTATGCCTGCTCGCTCAAGCCTGCTCATGAATATTCATTGTTCAAAATGTCACATACCTTAACCAATCAAAACCATATATGTTGAAATCACATTACTTCTTTGAATACTATAAGATGGCTCACCAAGTTTAAGGAATTTGGGGGCGCGGTTTGGCCACTCAACATAAAAAACGTGTTACCTATTATCTTACAAGAACAACTTTGAAGGGTCGTGGGTTCGAATCCCACCCGAATAACATGCCTGTGATTTTTTTCACAGGACTCGGGAAAGTAACAGTGCTAGCACACATCGGTGTATAGGTAAAAAAATAAAAATAATATTCTTTGTCCCGGATGCAAATTTAATATCTATTAAACATTTAAAGAACTATACACAGGCACTCTGGCCATACACAAATTATATTATGTTACTATGTTACCATAAGATCTGGAGTAGTTTTGCTAATTTTATTTCACTCTGTGACAGCAACAAACTCATCAATATTTTCCTCTGGTTTGCTTGAATATTTCAGACCTGAAAATGATAAGTGGTATTTAGCTATTACTCCATTAAAGACACTGGACACTATTGGTAATTAGTCAAAATAATTATTTGCATAAAACCTTACTTGATAATGAGTAATGGGGAGAGGTCGATAGTATAACATGGTGTGAGAGATGGCTTCCTCTGAAATGACGTAGTTTTCGAGAAAGAAGAATTTTCCACAAATTTGATTTCGAGACCTCAGATTTAGAATTTTAGGTCTTGAAATCAAGCATTTGAAAGCACACAACATCGTGTGACAAGGGTGTTTTTTCTTTCATTATTATCTCGCAACTTCGACGACCAATTGAGCTGAAATTTTCACAGATTGGATATTTTGTGCATATGTTGAGATACACCAAGTGAGAAGACTGGTCTTTGAACATTGCCAATAGTGTCCATTGTCTTTAACACAACATTATAATTTAGACACTGAGCGTAAACCCGGTTTTACAGGCTATTCATAAATACCTAAGACAGTTTTGCTATTCCTATTGGTGGAGATCAGAGCGCGTCACGTGGGTGTGTATAAACCTTTGTTTATGACCGCTAAAAAGTGTTAATTCATGGGCGTGACACGCGACCTTGCACCTGTTCTTATAAGACAGTTTCTTCATTCCTATTGGTCGAGAGCGATGACTGGAACAAGTGTCCCACATCACGCGATACGCGCGACGCGCACATCATTCCCTTAAGGAGTTGTTCACCCGAGGGCGGCGGAGGGCTTTACCATTTCATAGCTGGAGGGGTGTTGTGTTGAAAGAAATCATTTAACAATTAGAATTTTTGCATTTATTTTACTTTTTAACCAAAAAGTGATGATGTTTTTGACCGAAAAGGTATTTATGAATGGGAATCAAAGTGCGTTGAATCGGTTTCAACTAGTCGGATAAACCCGCCGAGCCCTGGTTTTTTATAATTTACCTCGACTTCGTCTCGGTAACATTATCAAGAACCAGGCCTCGTTGGGATTAAACCACTACATAGTTGAAAACCTCTCACCACACATTGATTCCCATAAAATAGACACAGGAGACACAAGGTCTTTCATAATATTTGAGAACTCTAAATACATGAATACAAAAAGGAAGCCATTAATTAGGCCTACAAATAATTTTATAAATAAAAAGTCTCGTTCACTTAATTCATTCTCAAAGAAATTGAAACAGCACCTCTTGAATATAACTGTAGTATAATATTATACACTAATTGTACAAAGACTGTTGTGTCGATAGTTATTTTTATTGATTAGTCTGGTCCGTGTCACTGTTTTTCTGTTTCTTTGTTCTGTTTTTGGTTTTGGTTTTTTTTTTTTTTCCCTTGTCGTCCAAGACCTTGTCTGTCTTAGGGAAATAATATACAAAAGCATTATGCTTAAACTTTTTCCTTGCATGTTGAATAGCACGTTAACTTCTGTAGTCGTTATATTTAAATTTCTATATTGTATTACTGTTAAATTATCTGGCATCCGTCCTTCAATACTCATCGATATTTGTTTTCTAAGTATGCTTAAATTGGTATTGTCGACATGGAAAATAAATGTACATTGATTGATTGAATAATAAGAAAGCAAACTTACCGAAACACGGCAAGGGCAGCTGGCCGTAGGGCGTTGGACGTCCCGGGAATGTTGGGTAACAACACAAAATGTTAGCAATGCAATTTCAATTTCCATTTCAATTCACTTTATTATCCACGATGGGAAATCCATTTCAGCCTGTTATACAACACTATTAAAAAATTTACATCAAACCTGTAAGCACACAACATTTTGTTTAGCATGAAATTTCTTCCTTGATAAAAACAGGATTACCAACCAAATTACCATTTGTTGCATATTGCTTGTTAACAATAGCTGTTGTTTGCTTATCCTGGGAATCATGTGGAAATTATGATATTAAATAAGGTGAAATATTTTACAAAGATATACATAGAAGATGCAATGGAGGCGTGTGCTGTCTTATGCATCAAATATAAAAACAAAGTTTTTGTACCAAATGGCTTTAATTGGGGGCTGTCCTTTCCCTGCACCACCCCTCCCACCCCCTGCCCCTCTGCCCTCTATTATAAATCTGTCCTTACTCTATTGATGGATCTACCTTGAGCTCCGTGCTGGGCCCAACCAAAGTCTATTGTTAAATGAAATGCCTCTATCTTTAGGCTTAGAATAATATTTGGAAAACTGCCTCTAGAATCAACAACACACACACATCTTATCATAACACTGTTAATGTTCAATGTCGGTAAGAGTTAGATAAATTTATAACGTTTCCAACAATTTTAATTAGATTGGGTCGGCCTGCAAATGCCCAGGCCTAAAATTAATGGGAAAAAAATGCCTGCAACTGCCAAGGCGTAATAATTAATACCTGTTACTTACAACTGTAACCAATGAACAGGTTATTCCCTGTAAGGGGCAAACACCACCAAGAAAGAAAGAAAATAGCAGTGAAGAAAACTGTCTTCGCAAGAACCTTCTCTGACAAGAGCTGACGGTGAAGTGGACGAGATTTTGCTATGCGCCTCTTAGACTTAGTTCGAAGTCGTCCTGCTGCTGATAGCCGCTACAAGGAGGCGTTTTTCGTGGCTGAGATGTAGAAGAATAACCGCATTCTAAAACTTGAATCAAGTCTAAGCGCCCCTCATTGTCGCTACACACCTCGGTGATTTTCAAAAGAAGAAGGAAACAAAAGCGTGCGTCTTCTGTGCGCTAAGAAAGCTGTATTCATTCTTAAAGGAATTCACTACACAAAACTCTTTTATAGGCACTCTGGAGACACTAATGGTAATAATTGTCAAAGACCAGTCTTCTCAACATTGTGCATAAAACATGGAGGAATAAACTAGCCATGCATAAAATAAACAAACCTGTGAAAATTTGAGCTAATAATTTAAGTAACTTCCTTGTCACACCATGGAGGATTTAAATTTCGTTTCTCACGATGTATTATACCATAGAGCAAAGAACAGGCCCTCTCGATCCCATTACTCGTTACCAAGTAAGGTTTTATGCTAATACATGTAACTATCTTCTGCGCTGCAAACTACCTCTGATTCGGAAATGAATCAGCCGTAGCTGGCACTTTCCGCATGTTTTGCCCGCTATTCCATTGTTAATTAATTATTAAAGGAACATTGCAGAGTTTGTTTTTTGCTAACAAAACAGTTGCTGTCAGTGTACCCACTTTATGTAATCGTCCACCATATACATAAACTGACAAACTAACCCTAAACCTGTAGAAGTTTGAGATTGATCGGTCAGCTGGGTCACGAGAGAACAGTAAAAAAAACCGATTACAAATTTTGCATTGCATCGATGCCAAAATAAAACATTGAATTAAAAAAAGATATTGCTCATCAAATATTTATATGTCATTTCAGACAGAATTAATATTTCAATTGATCTTTTTTTTCTACTATCATGATCATAGAGACAATGTTAGTTTTATGTAAATTTTGTGATCTTCACGATTTTTGTTTCTTACAATTCTGTAACTTTCCTTTAAATTTACATTCATAAATACCTCAGAAAGTTTCGCTATTCCTATTGGTGGAGAGCGCGTCACGTGGGTGTGTATAAACCGTTGTTTATGACCAATAAAAAGTGTTGAACCATGGGCGTGACACGCGAGCTTGCAGCTGTGCTTATAAACAGTTTCTTCATTTCTATTGGTCGAGAGCAACGGCCGAGACAGTTGCGCCACATCACGCGATACGCGCGACGCGCACAGCATTCCTTTAAAAGGAGTTGTTTACCCGAGGGCGGCGGAAGGCCTTCCCATTTCATAGCTGGAGGGGTGTTGTGTTGAACGAAATAATTGAACAATTGTAATTTATGCATTTATTTTACTTTTTGACCGAAAAGGTATTTATGAATGGGAATCAAAGTGTGTTGAATCGGTTTTCAACTATGTGGTTTAAACCCGCCGAGGCCTGGTTCTTGATAATTAACCTCAACCAGGCCTCGTTGGGATTAAACCACACCACACATTGATTCCTTTTTTTAAAGCAATCCCGATCCCGATACAGTCGATCTCGTCCCAGTAGATGCATTGTGTAGCGTTAAATTATGATTATTATTGGAAAGGTTTGCAGTAACGCCATGTAATGACTATCTCTAACACCCCCCCCCCCCCCCCCCCCCCATGGATAGATAGCCGTAAGTGCAAATCGAAACCAGATTTGTTGTTATTACAATGTTACAAAACATCCAAACAAAACAACCGATCATAAAGTATTTAATTAATATTGAGTTCTTACCACGCGGGGGAAAACGAAACAAACAACTGGAGGTTTAGCGCCCTCTGTTGTCGAGAACAAACATAGACCGGGTGATTGGAATTTTGCAAAAGTGACGACGCCGAGACGGTCCGAGGAGAAGGGAACTCAAAAATGTCAGGAAAAACCAAGGTAAGCGAACATTAAACTTTAGAAAGTACAGTATATTAACCGGAAATGTTCATGCATGCTGTTGATAATATATAAACTGGTGAATTTGTGTTGTTCTTGACTGTAGACTGGCCGTGAACAGTGAGTGAACTTGTTGGTTAATAAAGCAATGGACACTATTGGTAATGTCAAAGACCAGTCTTCTCACTTGGTGTATCCATGGAGTTCCTTCCTCCATGGTGTATCTCAACATTTGCATAAAATAACAAACCTGTGAAAATTTGAGCTCGATTGGTCGTCATAGTTGCGAGATAACTATGAAAGAAAAAACACCCTTGTCACACGAAGTTGTGTGATTGTGGATGCTTGATTTCGAGACCTCAAATTCTAAACTTGAGGTCTCGAAATCAAATTCGTGGAAAATTACTTTGGAAAAGTTTCCGTATGGCGCCACCACTTTTTCATTCGATATGAAATAATATAGTATCTTATTTACCTCAATGAGATATCCCTTTTTGTAAAAATGAGTGAACAAGTGGTGGCGCCGTAGGGAAAGTTATCCATTACTTTTTTCTTGAAAACTACGTTATAATCAGGAATCAGAGGGAGCCGTTTCTCACAATGTTTTATACTATCCTCAACCTCTCCCAATTACTCATTACCAAGTGAGGTGTTTTGCTGATAATTATTTTGAGTAATTACAAATAGTGTCCACTGCCTTTAAAGGAACCGTGGTGTTGGATCGGTTGAGTTGGTCTTTGAATAGTTGCTATATAACGTAACCCTCCTCCCGACGGCCGCCAAGGTAGGCCGGAGGGTTACAAGATTCTTTCGAGCGGCAAATGAAAATCTGGTCCAACACATATAATTTCGACAGCTAGTCACCAGATTTGCCTCATTTTTACCCACTTTCAAAAATCATGACACAAATTCTAAGTGCACGAAATCCTCAATGTCTAATGAACACTCAAAACACCATTGAAAAAATAATTTTTGAAGTAAAGGACAAAAACTTATCAGATCCCGGAGCGAATTCCCAGGGTTATATTTTGAACCTGCCGCATTGCTTTGCAAACGTTTTATTTTTTGGTTGGACTAAACCATTCTGTGAAGGGCAGTGCGTGTGTGCTGTCTGTTTACATTTCCCGCCGTTCACTCAGTCGAAGTGTGGCGCACACACACTGCAGCACTGCACGGTGTAACACCCCATTTCACAGAATGTCCAACTAAAATAAAGCGTTTGCAAAGCGTTGCGACAGGTTCAAAATATAAACCTGGGAATTCGCTGCGGGATTTGGTAAGTTTTTGGCCTTTTTCTTCAATTTGTTTTTTCTCAATGGTGTTTTGAGTGTTCATCAGACATTGCGGATTAAGTTCGTGCCCTTAGAATTTGTGTCATGATTTTTGAACTGTGGTAAAAATGGGGCAAATCTGGTGACAGCTGTCGAAATTGTACATAGTACGTGTTGGACCAGATTGTCATTTGCCACTTGAAAGAATCTCATAACCCTCCGGCCCGGCGGCCGACGGGAGGAGGGTTACGTTATCGCAACTAGTACTTTGTATGAAACCAAACCTTCCAGGAGAAACTCGTATTGAGCAAAGTAACTGTTTCACATAAATCTTTATTCTGTGTACTTGCTGTACAAACCAACAAAAGTTGTTTTCAGAAATATTTTACACACGTACCAATCAAATTCAAAACGACAACTTTTGCACACATGCGTTTCGAAAGCCATTTTTACGACATTGACTACCAGTACATACATGTTTCACAGTTTATGAATTCATCAGACCTCTGTGAATACACTTAAAGATAAGATTTTTTTTTTCTAAGTTTGAATTTTAAGAAATGGCATTTAATATATTGGTGTACAATTCACAGTGTCGGACGTACCGGTCTGAAATTGCATTCAAAAATAGACAACAATCATTTCAACTTTTTTTTACTTTTGTTATAAAAATGATTTATTTAAAAATAGAATATTGGGGTGGGTGGGTGGATTAAAGATTTTTTTATTTTTTGTTTAAACATTGACTATTATGAATTGGCCCCCTTATTTGTATTGTTCAAAAGAAATGTACAGCTACATGGAAACTTTTGTAATTTTAAAAAGTGTGTGTGTCCCTTAGAAGATGGTGTGACCCATTGTCAGTAAAGACAGCCACAAGATCCAAAGTCAGTCTCAGACTCCCATGGCAGATGCTGAAGACTCTACCAAGGAAGCTTTGAAACCACTACAGGGTACAGGGAGAGTTGGACATGTACAATAAACAGGAACAGGTAAGCACTCTAGTCTTATTGTGATCATTAATTTCATGAACACAGGCCTGTATGCTTCGTTTTTACGAAAAGATTACTTGTTTAGATGAGGCCAAGTCTTAGGCTTATTTTGGTCAAGAAGAGGGCATGGTCCACATGGGTGGGGCATGATCTGAGATGGAGTCAACTAAAGAATCACTGACTGCATGTCACATTCATACTGGAAGACCAGAAAATTTGGTACGAGCACAAAAGATACTTGAGTAATTTGTCATAATATCATATGCAAGATTGTAAAGTTTGAGTATGATTAATTGTTTTAATTTTGTAACTTGTAGAATTTAATGGATGGGAGACCAACAGAGCACTACATAAAACCTACAATTCCAGTGAATACTTGAGCAAACCAATGTATAGCTAATTTACATGGAAACCTTGTTTAACAGTGTGTGTTGCTGAGAAGATGGCGTGACCCGTTATCGTTAAAGACAGCCACACGATCCAAAGTCAGTCTCAGACTCAGAATTTGAGGTCTCCCATGGCAGATGCTGAAGACTCTACCAAGGAAGCTTTGAAACCACGTACAGGGTACAGGGATAGTTGGAAATGTTCAAGAAACAGGAAGAGGTAAGCAGTTTACACCTGTTTCAGAGAGGCGCTCCAGAGTCGCACCGAACCAAATTCTGAATTAAGTACATAAAAAGTTTGGCGTCTGAAACAGTTTGGACTTGGGAGCGACTGGACGCTTTCTGGTAGTTGAAAGATCGACTGTTGCAATTGGTCGGAACGACTGTGGAGCGCCTTGGTTTCAAACGTAGATCTTGTCATGAGCGGAATCTAATTATGTTATGTTATGTTAAAGGCAGTGGACACTATTGGTAATAACTCAAAATAATTATTAGCATAAAACCTTACTTGGTAACGAGTAATGGAGAGCTGTTGATAGTATAAAACATTGTGAGAAACGGCTTCCTTTGATGTGGAGTAGTTTTCGAGAAAGAAGTAGTTTTCCACGAATTTGATTTCGATATCTCAGATTTAGCATTTGAGGTCTCAAAATCAAGCACCTAAATGCACACAACTCCGTGTGCCAAGGGTGTTTTTTTTCCCTTTCGTTTTTATCTCGCAACTTCGATGACCGATTGAGCTCCAAATTTTCACAGGTTTGTTATTCCATGCATATGTTGAGATACGCCAAGTGAGAAGACAATTACCAATAGTGTCCACTGTCTTTCATTCTTTAACTTGTAAAAAACAAAACACTTGTCCATAACTTTCTTCTCTTTATCTAGGAATAAATTGGTTTGATTTTTGAGGTTGAAGTATCTTGATGCTGTACAACTTGGTCGTTAATGAGTCAAATTGGTTTTCAAGGGAATAAAACAAATGACGCAGTGGTCATGTTTGTAAATATTCAAGCATTATGAGCATCCAAATTTGCAGTAGCGCCATATAAATATTAATCATTATTATGATTAAATTTCCAATCCTGACGAGGGAGTTTCGAAAAAGAAAAACAGGGGGCCAAGCTGCTACTTTAGCCCATCACACGCCCAGTTCTAACCCTAAAAACAACAACCTGGTTACGGGCCTGGCCTCGAGAAAAGCCGCCGACCCACCGAAGGCGGCCCCTTTCGCCAGTGCTTTTAAAGTTATTAAGTTTACACCTTAGTACTTTCCACAAAAATGGTGAATGGCTATGGAAAGTTTTAACTGGTGAACAGGAGTCGTAATTCTAGATGAAATCATACAAGGATAGCGTACCTGTTAACTCTGCATGTCAATATACTTGGTAATGATCCATTTTACCTGTCAATATACTTGGTAATGATCCATTTTACCTGGCGACGTCATTGCACTTGCACATAATTATGATAATTCTTGGTTGCAGCATTTTGGGATTGAGATTAACACTGTTATGTAAAATGCCTGGCTCAGTATCAAGTGGAAGGTAAGGCCAGCGCATAATAATAATAATAATAATAATAATAATAATAATAACTATAATAACTAACTAGAGCTAAAAGTGTTTGTCAACAAACACAGAGCTGTTCCTTGTTCTTTTGCTTGGATTATGTGCTAAAATGACCAAGGAGTCTATAACTGGACAAAAAATTGAAAAATGTTGTATAGTTTATGAGATATGGTCCCACTTCCGGTTGACCCGGAAGTAGAGGTCAGCTTGAGGTCACGGCTTTTCAAAATTAACCTCCAACCCCCAAGGAGTCTATATCTACAAACAGTTTAAAAATCGGCCGTTTAGTTCTTGAGATATGATGTTGCAAAGATTTCCTAATTAAATATGCAAATGAGGGTCACGTGGTTAATTAATAAAGAATTTTAATAAGTTTTATGATAGGAATTAAGAACTCTTTGGGTCATGTTCAGTGGTCCAATGCTTTGTACATGAGTTTCATTACACATTGTAACCTGCCAATAGAGGGCGGTATATAAGATACGTGGTCTAATCAACATATCCTTTATTTTTTCATGGCAGTAATTTTAGAGTCCACTACGGATAAAATCCTTGTATTTGGTCAGTGGTTTGATGTTTGATCTAGTACGAGTGGATTTCACTGAACTCTTAACCACCTAAATCTGCGCTTACGATCACCATTTTCTGCTTACTGTGCAAGCGCAGAATATAGTGTGCGAACTTGGAAGCACACAAACAAAAGAAATCCCTGCTAAAAATAAGCAGTCAATTTCACTTGATGTAAGCACAGAATTCACTGCTTCTGCTAAGCACTGAATCTTGGCTTCCAGAGCAGAGCATGACATTGGGCCCAAGCTTAGAAGTTCCCTTAATGATAGGCCTCGGTGACTAGTGAAATTTTCTACTCGACTAGTCGCACCTGAAACCCAACTACGATGTTGAGATAAATTACGGATTCTCAAGATTTGTGCCGCAATGTGCCGCAAGCGCAATATTAATTATGTTGCGAAGCAACACATCTGGGACACCAAACAGGTAGTTGGGACAATTTTTGTACTCAACGTGTGGGCACATTTATAAGAGAAAAACAGTAGTCGCAACTCGAATAATAATTAGTAGTTGCGACTTTAATATAAAGCACACTAGTCGCCCGGTGCAGGGAGTCAAGTATGGCATGGTTCGGGTTATCCTGCAAATGCAAATCAAATTTTGAAGTCGCTGTTTTCGCAGTGAAAGTTTCGCAGGAGTTGAGCACAATTAGTCAACTGTAGCAAATTATTTGTTGCGAATTGTTATGCTCAAGAACACATTCCCCTCTAAGCTGTTAGATACGCTTAGCGTAAGCACAATTCCCTGATTACATGTATGTAAGCGCTGCGATTCTTTCCTTTAAAAGCCATTGGCCCAGGACGAAACTACACTATAGCTTCTTAAACACAAAAAGCAGTAACACAGCAAATGATGACTAAGGTAACTAGACACAATACCATGCCTCATGTACAAGTTGTGAATTATCAGGGTTTTCTGTTCAATTTCTGCAATTTTTTAAAGGTTCTCCTCTAAGCTGTTAAATATGCTTAGCGTAAGCACAATTCCCTGATTACGTAAGCGCTGCAATTCTTTCCTTTAAAAGCCCAGGACCAAACTACATAGCTTTTTAAACACAAAAAGCAGCTTTAACCATGCCTCATGTAAAAGTTGTGAACCCAGGTATTCTACTCAATTTCTGCTATTGTGTAAAGCAAACTGTGTTGCCTATATTTATTATAAGCAGCTCTATAAAATTGAGCCACTCAACCACCAGAGAATCGTCAGCATAACAAAATCTCTGCTGTTGTAGGCCTATTCCTGTCAAAGAGTTTTTTTTTGTCATGGTCTAATTTCCGAAAGTAAAGCGAAATACTGGAATTAGTTTAGGCAAATGG
The DNA here is from genome assembly GCF_902459465.1 of Asterias rubens. NCBI lineage: Eukaryota > Metazoa > Echinodermata > Asteroidea > Forcipulatida > Asteriidae > Asterias > Asterias rubens. The sequence goes on from NC_047063.1 coordinate 8,741,616, forward strand.
TCCCGGCGCAAACAAGGTGACTGTACCCGTAAATCATTCCAAATTCCAGGCGGTCTATTTTCGTCGTCCGAGCTCATCGCCTGAAAAGAACCCGGTCCATGACGCACCACTCTTAGGGCTTGCCAAATTTTGGGAATAAGTTTAGACTTGTGCTAGTCGGTGACCGTAAGAAATCTATGCAAAACCGCAATAACACCAGTCGTAAATGGGATACGGACTTTGTCAAGTAACAATGTTACAATTTTGACAATATAAAATTACAAGTCAAGTTATCATCTGCCAAAAATTGGCCCTAGGAATACAGGTTTTTTCTTTTAAAGGCAGTGGACACTATTGGTAATTGTAAAGACTAGCCTTCTCACTTGGTGTATCTCAACATATGCATAAAATAACATACCTGTGAAAATTTGAGCTCATTTGTTCGTCGAAGTTGCAAAATGATAATGAAAGAAAAATAACCCTTTGTCACACGAAGTTGTGTACGTTTAGATGGTTGTTTTCGAGACCTCATGTTCTAAATCTGAGGTATCGAAATCAAATTTGTGGAAAATTACTTCTTTCTCAAAAACTATGGCACTTCAGAGGGAGCCGTTTCTCACAATGTTTTATACCATCAACCTCTCCCCTTACTCGTCACCAAGAAAGGTTTTATGCCAATAATTATTTTGAGTTATTACCAGTAGTGTCTACTGCCTTTAATTACACTGTTTCAATAAGTTTTAATGCTTTTAAAATGACAGTCAGTGAAATATATCTTGATCTAAAAATATGCAACAAGTAATTTAATTATAATCAAATAAATCATGTTTCCGAAAGCGGGGTTTGTTTACACTTCAAGAGCCATTGTGTTTGTGCACAGACACAAAACGTGCATTACATGACGTCATGGTGACGTCGTCCGGATTTTAAGGCCATCGAATAGTTATGCAGTACCAAAAAAGTATAAAATTGAATAAGTATTGAAAAGTATTGAAAAGTATAAAATTGAATAAAAAGTTACGATCGGACGTATAGTTTTTGAGATATGGCGGTCTAAAGATTACTTATTCATGTCGTTATAAATTAGTTAATTATTTACTTAATTTATGCCAAATACATTTAACTGTAACTTCAAAACTTGCTTTAACATGTTATAGGCTTTGACTTTTTTATACTAGGCCAAGTATGACTTTTGGCCGTTACAAAATGCCCTGGACCTATGGGCTTTTGACAGATCCAAATAATAACAATAATAATAATAACAAATAAAACTCTTGATGATTTCAATAGCTCTTCCGACCACTACGTCGGAACAGCTAATAATAATATAATTAATAATAACAACCAGATATTATTTAGCGCTGTCACACCCAGAGGGGTTCTGAAAACGTTTCCAACATTATTACCCCTGGTCACTGGGTCTTAAATCACTCCTTAAACCATCTCAGCTTCCTGGGAGTATGCAGCCTGTGCAATATTATTATGCGCTACTCGGCTAAATCAATCCTAAGAACCCTCCCTGCCCTCACAGGTACCCATTTACCCCCTGGGTGGAGAGATGCAATTTTAGTTTAAAAGTGTCTTGCTCAGGGACACAAGTGTCACGCACGGGATTCGAACCCACTTTCTGCTGAACAGAAGCACCAGAGCTTGAGTACGGCGGTGCTCATAACCACTTGGCCACGACACCCATAATGTGTGCCGTCCCACTTCAAGTGTTTAGCTCTGTGGTGATCCCAGAAGGCTGTAGTCAGGGGGATCCAATTTGGATCATCTACAGTTACTGTTCACGAGATATGTCTTGCACTGGATTTCTCTTTGTTAAAGGCAGTGACACTATTGGTAATTACTCAAAAGAATTATTAAAAAAAAAAGTTTCTTGATAATCAGAGTAACAGGGAGAGGTTGATATAAAACATTGTGAGCAACATCTCCCTCTGAAGTGACATAGTTTTCGAGAAAGAAGTAATTTTCCATGAATTTGATTTTGAGACCTCAAATTTAGAACTTGAGGTCACGAAATCAAGCATCTGAAAGCACACAGCTTTGTGTGACCATGGTGCGACACGGCTGTTTTTTTCTTTCATTAATATCTCGCAACTTCGACGACCGATTGAGCTCAACATCTCACTGGTTTGTTATTTTATGCATGTTGAGATACACCAACTGTGAAGACTAGTCTTTGACAGTTTACCAATAGTGTCTAGTGCCTTTAAGTCTAAAGCCACCTCCCTGCTGAGTGCCTAGATACAGGTTTGTAATAGATGTTAAATTTGCATTGTAGATAGGACTAATTAAGGATAAAGAATATTAATTTTGGTTTTTACCCATATAAGCGAATGGATGTGGACGTTCGGACAAAAGCACCAAACTTTTCCCACGTGTTCCTTAATACCTAAGTTTTGCATTTTAGACAGGAACCACTTCATACACCAAGCAGTATTTTGGTGGCCATCTTTGATTTCCTAGATGGCCGCCCATTTAAAAACCTGTTTTTGCCAATATCTCACCGCCTGAGTCACCTAGGATCACAATTATGGTGGCTAGATATACATTTCCATGGTCAAAGAATACATCTTTACTACTTAGAATAGCAAAAGTGTTTTATTTCCTTTGTACGTATGGCGGACATCTTGGATTTTTAAGATGGTCACCATATGAAAAACCCATATTTGCCGGTATCTCGCCTCCCTATTATTATTAAGTCATCTAGAATAAAAAATATTGTGTCCAAATATATATTTCCATGGTCAATGAATCCAACTGTACCACTCAGAAAAGCAGCAGTGCCTTCTGTCTTTTATATAGCGGCCATCTTTGGTTTTCAAGATGTCCGCCAAATGAGAAAAACACATTTGACCAATATCTCACCTTTTAAATGACTTATAATCACACTTATGGTGACCAAATATACATTTTCTTGATCAAGGAAACTAACTCTACCACATAGAGGAGTAGCAATGCATTCTTTATTTTATATGGTGGCCATCTTGGGTTTTCAAGATCTTGGGTTTTCATCAAGATCTTACTTGCTCTATGATCTTACCTTGTAAGTCACTTATAATCAAAATTGTGGTGTCTATTCATTTGCATTATTAATGCATAAAAATAGAACAGCAGCAATGTTTTTTTATGGTAGTCATCTTGGAGTTTTATGGTTTAATGAAGGCCTTGAAAGCACCAGGTAAAAAAGTCCACACAGGAACCAATGATTGCCTATCATCATCACGCTCCATCATCAATGGCCCAGATCAGACATCATCTTACCTGGTGTGGCCAGACCTTGCCCAGATCAAACATGATCCAACCTTGTGTTGCCATACCTTGCCAAAATCAAACATCATCTTACCTAGTGTGGTCAGACCAGGCCCAATTCAAACATCATCTAACCTAGTGCGGCCAGACCTAGCCCAGATCAGACATCATCTAACCTGGAGTGGCCAGACCTGGCCAAGTTTTAACATCATCCAACCTTGTGTTGCCAGACCTTGCCCAAATCAGACATCATCTAGCCTAGTGTGGCCAGACCAGGCATATATCAAACATCATCGAACATAGTGTGACCAGACCTGGCTTGATCAAACATCATCCAACCTTGTGTGGCTAGACGATTGTCCGGTAGCTGAAATGATGTTTTGACAGCGGGTAATGCAATGATCCAATAGATGTTAAATTTGCATCGGGGATAATTAATAATAATATTTTGGTTTTTACCCATACACCAATGTGTGTTAGCGCTGTATACTCAGTACCTTCCCGAGTCCTGTGAAAAAATATCACATGCATAATTACTCGGGTGGGATTCAAACCCACGACCCTTGCAATTCTAGAGCAGTGTCTTACCATTTAGACTACCGAGATTGTCCAGTAGCTAGAGGCAGTTTGAAATTTTATGTTTTGGCAGCTAGTAGCGCAACGGTACAATAGATTTGCATGGGTATAAAGAATATTAATGTTGTCTTTTACCGATACACCGAAGTGTGTTAGCACTGTATACTCAGTATTTTCTCGAGTCCTGTGAAAAAATATCACAGGCATATTTCTTGGGTCGGATTCAAACCCAAGACCCTTGCAATTCTAGAGTAGTGTCTTACCAACTAGACTACCGAGATAGTCCGGTAGCTAGAGGCAGTCCGAAATGATGTTTTGGCAGCGGGTAATGTAACGATCCAATAGATGTTAAATTTGCATTGGGGATAATTAAGAATATTAATTTTGGTTTTTACCCATACACCAATGTGTATTAGCACTGTATACTCAGTACTTTCCTGAGTCCTGTGAAAAAATATCACATGCATAGTTACTCGGGTGGGATTCAAACCCATGACCCTTGCAATTCTAGAGCAGTGTCTTACCATTTAGACTACCGAGATTGTCCAGTAGCTAGAGGCAGTTTATGTTTTGGCAGCGGGTACCGCAATGATATATAATAGATGTTAAATTTGCATCGGGGATAAAAGAATATTCATTTTGGTTTTTACCCATACACCGATGTGTGTTAGCACTGTATACTCAGTACTTTCCCCGAGTCCTGTGAAAAAATATCACATGCATATTGCTTGGTTGGGAATCGAACCCACGACCTTTGTAATTCTAGAGCAGCTATCAATGGAACAACCCCTCATGTAACTTTGTGGTTTAATGCCTTTTGTGTTTCATTTTAGTCTCTATACATGTGTACATAGGAGTGTAACCAGTTAGGCACCCCTCAAAGCCAAAATGACTTCCTTGTATGCCTAAAGGAAGTGTCATGGCTGAGTGGTTAAAAGCACCAAATTCAAACTCTGGTGTTTCTGATCAGCAGAGTGTGGGTTCAAGTCCCAGGTTCGAGTCCCAGTCGTGACACTCTGTCCTTATAAGCAAGACACTTAGCTTCGTCCTCAGATGGGATGTAAATCTGTTGGTCCCATGTGTTTTGTAATGCATTTAAAAGAGCCCAGTGCACTTTTAGAAAAGAGAAGGGGTTCGCCTCGGTGTTCCTGGCTGGATTGGCATTATATTGCACCACAGCACCTTGTAAACCATTACATTGTTCTGTGTAAAAGGAGTAGTTCTCATCATTCAAAGTAGTTCTATACCTTTTAGGAAATACTATGTTTAAAGGCAATGGACACTATTCAACTATTGGTACAGATTACTCAAAATAATTATTGTCATAAAACATTTCTTGATCACGAGTATTGGGGAGAGGTTTATAGTATAAAACATTGTGAAAAACAGCTCCCTCTGAAGTGACCTTGTTTTCGAGAAAGAAGTAATTTTCCACGACTTTGATTTCTACACCTAAATTTAGAAATTGAGGTCTCAAAATCAAGCATCTGAAAGCACACAACTTCGTGTGACAAGGGTGTTTTTTTCTTTCATTAATATCTCGCAACTTCGACGACCAATTGAGCTCAAATTTTCACAGGTTTGTTATTGTATGCATATGTTGAGGTACACCAACTGTGAAGACTGGTCTTTGACAATTACCAATAGTGTCCAGTGTCTTAAAGTGCTTTGAGCCTCGGGTGTATAAAGTACTTTATGGATTCTGACTATTATAAATAATTTTTATAATTTTTTTATTCATCTACTTTCTTTCCATATAATTGTATACAAATATTGACTGCCTGGGGTGCTATGGTTAAAACTTTGACTCCCGAGGTGATCCCCAGAGCGTTCTATTTTCCTGAGGCGCAGCCCAGGGAAAATGGAACGGTCCGGGATCACAGAGGGAGTCGTAGTTTTAACCAGAGCACGAGTTAAAGCAGTCAATATTTGTTTTATAACACCCAAACAGACTATTTATCATCTTCGTACACTTAACATTCGTACGCGTGTTAGATACACAGACGCACAATTCTGATTGGGTTTATGGTGGGTAAAAAGACGTCTGGGTACTGCACGCCATGTGATAGTCGTCGGACTTTCACACGGCAAACGATGCACTATGACACGCCAAACGATGCCGCACTATCACACGGCAGACGTCTAGTAAAACTAAGACATATCATGTGATGCGCAAATTTCCATCCCTCATAGTCAATGTAACTTTTTGGTATGCCTTTTCATATTGATTTAACTCTATGTACAAAGATGCATGAAGAAAGCCAAAATGGTCTATCAGATTATGCAACATGAAGGGTATTAGCTTTACTGTTTTAAGTGCACATCTATTAAGGTTACTGTGCAAGTGCTATACGGATAATGTATGGTAGAAAATGACGTGTATTCAAGCGATTATTCATGTTTTAGTCAACCAATTAAGCTTCCTTCAAAATTAAGTGTGCCTAGATTGGGCTCCTGTCTTTATCCGCAGGTCCCTGCTACTCAGATCAGTGATTCCAATGGATACAATGATATCATTGGATGCGTGCAGTGACAGGAGCTTTCCATGCCCAAACGGTACACTGCTGTCACGTCCGCAATATAATTTGACTGCGTATCTCGTTGTAAAAAAGAATTGGGTCAAAGGTGAAAGTACACGCCGGTTTGGATGCAGGTCTCTGGCGTTATTCACGAGCCTCAAAAAGTGATGTCAGGGCCTGATTTCATAAAATCTGTAAGCACACAAATTTGCTGAGCATGAAATTTCTTCCTCAATAAAAACAGGATTACCAACCCAATTTCCACGTGAGTTTCAGGATAAGCAAACAATAGCTGAATTCCCCTATCAAGCAATATGCAACAAATTAAAATTTGGCTGGTGATCTTATTTTTATCAAGGAAGAAATTTCATGCTAAGCAAATTTTTGTGCTTACAGGCTTTATGAAATTGGGCCCAGATGTGTGTAGGCTAAAGTGTGCCCAGTGGTATGGTCTATCAGATAGTGGAATTAAAAGATTAAGATTACTTAGTACATGTGCTTACACGTTTACTGTATGGTAGAAATTGGCATGTAATCAGACTGCTAATCAGTTACTAATTAGTGGACCGATTGAGCTTCCTCCAAAAAAAGTCTGCCCAGTTGGTTCGGTCTATCAGATTATGGAATCAAATTTCATCATGACGGGTAAATTTACTTCACGATAGGTGCAATAGGAGTAATTAGGGTAATGTAGGGTAGAAAACGGCGTATATTCTAGGGGTAGCGGTTAGTATTAGGTATTAATTAGTGGACTGATTTAGATTCCTTCAAAATTAAGTCTCTGCCCAGAGGTGTGGTGAATTTATGGTAGGCCTTTTTGTATTCATTTTAACCTCGGTACGTATGAGTATGTCATCAAGGTTGTTGATTGGCACCCCCCCCCCCCCCCCGAGCTACCAAGTCTCATGCATTAGGCGTAAGACTCACGCATTAGGGGTCTGTCTCACGCTCTCACGCACCGCAACCATTTTCTCACGCATTGGGGCTAGACCAGGGAAAAAATAAAAAGTAATGCACAAGCTTAAGTTTTTCAGAATTGTCAACTTGAGCTGGATGCCCCCCTGATGGCCAAAGTAAACTGTATATTTTTGCATTTATTGTACTCTCTGGACAATTGTCGAGCATATCATACACCCATTTTCCAGTACAGGGCCCAATTGAATGGCTCTGCTTACTGCCAAATTCTGCGCTTGCCTTGTAAGCATAGAATGCCAAAAGTGGAGTTAGGCTTAGGGCTGTTGAGTCATGGGAGGGTGAAAACAATGTTTTTATTTTGGTTTAAATTCTTTTAATGTGTATGTTGAGGGGGAATGCGTAGAATGCCTAGTATTGTTGAGTACGCACGCGCACAAGCCAAAATTCGCTGCTTACCATGAAATATGCTTGCCGTGTAAGCACAGAATTCCGTGCTTCCGTAAGCGCCGTTTCTGTGCTTATGGTAAGCAGAGCCATGAAATTGGGCATAGGGCTGTTGAGTGATGAGAGGGTGAAAACAATGTTTTTATTTTTTTTTATAATTATTTGTATGTGTATGTTGAAGGGAAATGCCAGATAGTATGTATGGGCCTACCGCCTGCGTTGCAGCATGCCCACAGTACAGTCCCATTGGCACATACAAATACACGTTCGCATGTAGCCCTAGCGGCCTGACACTTCATCAGCCCTGTACATGTATAGGACTATAAATTTCCTCTGTGTTGTACAAAGCTGTGCTGTACAGTAGGCCTATCCAGCTAGCACTGGGCCTATCCACCCATTGACCACACGGCAGCATGTCCACAGTGCAGTCCCATGGCATGCCCGGCCCTGGCGCCTGGCCTTACACTATAGCCCTATGTATACACCTGTACACCGCTGTGCTGTTGACACCGCTGTGCTGTACACCACTGTACACAACACAGAGGGAAGGGTCCTATGCTTCATAGGCCTACTGCCTGGCCTTTCGACCGGCACCACCACAGCCATTTTTTACACGCTGTACTTCCAATGTGACGTGTGTCAGCACGGCGTGTATTCTAGCGGCTGATTCAGTGTTAATAGTCGACCGATTGAGCTTCCACCAAAATGAAGTCTGCTTAGAGGTATGGTCGATCAGAGTATGTGATAATTTTTCATCATTAATTCAACTCAAAAGGTACATTTACCATGATTTACTTTGGGGTGAGTGCAAGAAGTTAGCAGATGTTTTTGTATGGTCTGGATGATGAGGTCTTATTCTCGGCGGTTAATTACTGGTTAATTACAACCAATTAATCAAATTGTACCTCTAAGTTTGCTCTCTGATATGTTCTTTTAGAATTGTGAATATCAAATTACTCTTAATTACATACTTTTAGAAAAATTCGTTAAAATTACAAAGGATTGGAGGACATAATTCCACCGCCTTTAACTGCATGGATACTAATTTTCCTAATATCCGGATCCTCGGTTGGTGACGGTCAAAATAAATTGGGCCGGAAACGATTGGGCCAGAAACGCGGCTAGCCTAAGTTCGGTGAGGGCGCGAGGTGTGGGGATCGCGATCTGAGTCCGTGCATGTAGTTTGTGTGAGACGACATTTTCAGCGGCGGTGTGATTGTTTTTTTTTTCACCGTGAAGGAAGGAATAGTTTTACTAGGTATTTCTTAGTAGCATCGTGCCTCTGTAATATCATCATCAAACAATTGTATTTTGGCAGTGTTTTCTTGAGGCAATGTTTGTTATTTTTGGACACCTATTTTTTTTTGTTTTCTTTTTCTCTCTTTTTTTTCTAGTGTCGTTGGAGTTAGCAATAGTAGCAGTATGATCTTCAGTGCCAGTGTTGCTGCATACGGATCGCTGCACAGTTAAGAGACACACCCCAACACAACAACTGTAAGTTACGTTAGTTTAGTTGATCAATTTCATAGCTCAAAATTGTGAAGAGCATATGTTTGAACAGAGCATATTCTGGATAACTTTATGTTACAAAAAAGGATATCTCATTGAGGTAAATCTGATACTATATTATTTCATATCAAATTAAAAAGTGGTGGCGCCATACGGTCTTTTCCCATATGATTTTTTCATTGAAATCTATGTTGGTCCTTTATGTTTTTGAGATGCATTTCGAGACATGAAGGCCACCTTCCAAAAACAGGTTATCTGGGCCAAATGTTCGCACCAACCACCCTCACATGCAGCAGGGCCAACTCGTCCAGAAGCACCATACTATCCTATATTGGGTGAAATTAAAGGCAGTGGACACTTATTGGTAATTACTCAAAATAATCATTATCATGACACCTTACTTGATTACGAGTAAAGGAGAGAGGTTGATTGTAGTATAAAACATATTGTGAGAAATGACTCCCTCTGAAGTAAAGTAGTTTTTGAGAATTCGAGAAAGAAGTAATTTTCCACAATTTTGATTTTGAGACCTCAGATTTAGAATTTAGAATTTTAGAACTTCGAGTGTCAAGGTTGTTTTTTGTCTTTCATTATTATCTCGCAACTTTGACGACCGATTGAGCTCATATTTTCACAAGTTTGTTATTTTATGCACTATGTTGAGATACACCAACTGTGAAGACTAGTCTTTGACAATTACCAAAAGTGTCCAAATACACTGGACACTATAGGTAATTGTGTATCTCAACCATATGCACAAAATAACAAACCTGTGAAAATTTTAGCTCAATCGGTTGCCCTGGTTGCGAAATAATAACGAAAGAAAAAATACCCTTGTCACAATAAGTTGTGTGCTTTCAGATGCTTGATTTCGAGACCTCAAATTTTAAATCTGAGGTCTCGAAATCAAATTCTTGGAAAATAACTATGTTCTCTAAAACTACGTGACTTCTGAGGGAGCTGTTTCTCACAATGTTTTATACTATCAACCTCTCCCCATTACTTGTTTCAAAGTAAGGTTTTATGCTAATAATTAATTTGAGTAATTGGGTCTGTCCACACTAATGGGTCTTTTTGGTTCCAAAAGATAACTTTTTGGACTGTGACTGGGAGGGTACACAAAATAAAACATTTTCCCCTGTATTTTGTTTTGTACAATTCTCTGCTGATAGTGAGTGTGCTTACCAAACAGTATAACAAATGTCTTATCATTTATCAAGTTACGCAGTTTTCTTTAAGACACATTGTTTGTAACGAGGACAGACATTTTGTATTGGAATTGACTAGAAATTGATGACACAAATAATTAATTAATTGATTTACTCAAAGATTAATTAAGACCCATTGCCCCTATTTTTATGGTTATCTGTAAAAACCAAGAGTACCTTGAGGTTTTTCAGCTGGTATAAGTGTTTGTTTTTAACATGGACAGACATATTGTGACAAATATCTGTCCATGTTACAAACCTAATATCTTCAAGATAATTCTCTGTAGTTTCTTGAGTACCCACGCAGATGTCTTGGTTTTGCCTGGAAACATTCTTTGCAGGGACAGCATTGTAGGGGACAACATTTTTGGCAATCTGTTTATATTATTATGCCTTTCTCACCATTTATGTACGAAATGTCTGTCCAACATTCCCCTGTTACAAACATAATCATCTTGAAGATGATCCCCAGTTATTGCTAAAATACAGATAAATGTGTCTTGCTCTTTGCAAAGAAAAACCTTGAAGTGATTTGGAATGTGCATGGGAAACAAGCTTGACAAAACTCTTCTTGTTTATTTTGTCACCCATTTATACAAAATAAATCTCATCAAATGGTCCCATTAGTGTGGACAGACCCAATTACAATAGTGTCCAGTGCCTTTTTATACCAAATGTTTGTTTGTTAACCCTTAAGCCCTAAATGTTGGGTTACAGCTCGATAGTCTGAAGGTTCGATGGTCTAAAGGTTCGTTAATCCGAAGGTTTGTTTGGCCGAAGGTTCGATTGTCCGAATTGACAATAATGTCCGATAGTCAGAATTGACAATCGTTGGATCGTCGATTCGGACTATGGGACCTTATCGTCGACTCGGACTACCGAATCTTTGGACCAGTGAACCTTCGGACTATTGAACCTTCGGACTATCTATCGCCTCAAATGTTCGGATTAACGAACCCTATTTCAAACTAATGGCCGAGTCAGACTGCAGCGATAACAGAAATGATAACGATCACGACGCAAAGAGAAAGCATTATATTGGTTGATTTGCTCCACGTAGAATACGCACACGCTCATTCAACCAATATAATGCATTCACTTCGCGTCGTTTTCGTTATGGTTCTTGTTATCGCTGTAGTGGGACTGGGCCTTAACCCTGTTATGGGAAATTTGTGCGTTCGGACTATTGAACCTTCGGACTAACAGACATTCAAACTATCGGGCGGACACTAAATATTGTTCCGAAGCAAATGTTGTATTTTCTTAAATTTCACACTGCCTGTTGTGCTAGCCAGGGCCCAATTTGATAGGGCTGCTTAGCACAAATATTTGCTTAGTATTAAATTTCCAGCCAATTTTCAACTTGTTGCAAATTGCTTGTGTGAAGGTATTCAGTTTTTGTTTGCTTATCCTGAAAAGCACGTGGAAATATGATTGGTAATTCTGTTTTTATCGAGGCAAAAATTTCATGCTAAGCAAATTTTTGTGCTTAGCAGCTCTATGAAATTGGGCCCAGGTTATTAAATAGCAATGGGTCGACCCGCTATCAAAAAATTCCAGCACTCTTTCAATTCTGCCCTATACTATCATACACTTTAAAAAATAATCATGATTGTGTTTTCTTTGTTTAAGTTTGAAGAGGAACCTACTGTGTTTTTTTCTTTAATTAATTAATATTTTTATTTTTTGTCAATTAAAAACATTTTCGCGCAAACAGCGTCAAAACAACGTGTAGTCAAAAACGACCGTCACCCAGCATGCAGCGAACTCAATGCCCGTGGTGACGGCAAATTGACACGCGTTTTCGTTAGGTACCAATCTCGTCTCTATTGGCCTTTTGTGACATCACCGTCGCAAGGCACCTTGTACCGCATACATTCTACAGTTGCTTTGTAGAAATTGGTTGCATCACGTGTGAGGGCAAACATTCTGAGATGTCTGTTTTTCTGCCTGCAATGCAAGTGCACGTCGTTCGGTTGATAGAGTTAGTTTGAAACATCGTTGTCTAAAATTAATTATAAAGTGGTCCAGGAAGTCAGTGTTATGACATCTGTAAAAAGAGTAAGCACATTTCAAAATTAAGTGATTTTTTTTCCTTTCTTTTTTTCCCAGAGTTGATTTTGTGCAAAGTGTGAATTTTTTTTGCACTCGCAAACCTGCTATTCTATAAAAAAACATTGAATTGTTTTTAGTTGTTCTTGTGCTGTATTTAGTGAATATTTCTTGAGGCTTCTGATGTCTATTCCTCTAAACATGGCAATTTATTGATGGGTTAGCTTTAAAAAATGTACAAGCTGATGTTGTGGACTTTAATTATCACTATGCAGGTTGGCCCATTCCTAAAAGACAACCTGTAATGATTTTTCTATAACTCGCAAACTGTATCCCAGTGCCGACCAAACTCTCATAAAAACAATGTTACACCATCTACTGAATTTTCCCAAAAGTGTATGTTTTTTTATCTTCAAATTTGTGTACTGTTCTGTTGACTGTCTTTCAAAAACTTATCAATCTGGTGATTCTTAATAATGTGGTTTTTAATGTAATGTATGTCTTGATTGTTTATTGGTTGTTTCTTTGACAGAGTTGGCTGCTGCCTGCACAGATGATGAAAGCCTAACAAGTTTGAACATGTCTACAAATTCACTGCAGGCTATCGATGTGATTGTACAGGTTGTGCTCTCTATAAACTGAATGCTTCACTCCAACCACTGTAGTTTATCCTGTGACAGCAAATACTATCTTCAATGGGTAAGTCTTGAAGTTTGATTCCATATCTTCTTAATTTGAACTTTAATTTGTCTCATCAAACAAAACTTGTCACATGCACTGAGGTCATGTCTCTCAGGTTTTTTTCAACCTGATCCAGTCTTTAGACATTTGCAACTGAAATTATTGGTTTTCCATTTTAAATTGTTCCCAAGGTGATTTTGTGTCATTGCGTTCAGACAGTCAATGTGTTCGGACGTGTTTTACGACGCTGCACCTGCGGCGGGTTAGCTCGCACAGTTTATTGTTTTATTTCTTTCTGTTGTCTTTCCGTCGTAGTTTTTATTGGTTTCATGTGCTTTTTAACATATTTGATCTTCTTTGCTGTTATTGTGTCTTTCATACGTGGACTTTGTGCAGTTGATGTACTTTTGCTGTGTTTATATGCTATGGGCCAGTTGGGTATACATGTATATGTTTTTTATTCTTAAAGGCAGTGGAAGCTATTGGTAATTACTCAAAATAATTTTTATCATAAAACATTTCTTGATTACGAGTAATGGGGAGAGGTTGATAATATAAAACATTGTGCGAAACAGCTCCCTCTGAAGTGATATAGTTTTCGAGAAAGAAGTAATTGTCCACAAGTTTGATTTCGAGACCTCAAGTTTAGAATTTGAGTTCTCGAAATCAGGCATCTGAAAGCACACAACTTTGTGTGGCCATGGTGCGACAAGGGTGTTTTTTCTGTCATTAATATCTCGCAACTTCGATGACCGATTGAGCTCAAATTTTCACTGGTTTATTATTTTATGCATATGTTGAGATACATGTACACCAACTGTGAAGACAAGTTTTTGACTAGTTTTTAGGGGTGTTTATTGATAACTTGTTTGAGCAATGCAATTTCTTCTTTTGGAGATCAATAAAGTAGGTTTTGTTATGTCTTATGCTATCTAGAAACGGAATGCTTCACTCCAACCACTGTAGGCCAACCATGTGACAGCAACTATTATCTGCAATGGGTAAGTCTATCCCATATCTTCTTAACTTGATTTACGTTGTCTCATCAAAGAAATGTCCCATGCGCTGAGGTCATATCTCTCTGATGGTTTTTCAACCTGATACAATCCTTGGACACTTGCAACTCTTCTGCGTTTCCGTGGAATTCCGGGAAAATTTTTTGTTGGTAAGTGCTAAAAAAACTAATAATAATAATAATAATAATAGTTATATTTATTTAATTATTTTTTTCTTTGAAAGGCTTATATATGCCTGCCAAGAACAATGTACAACTACAAAAATGTAAAATATGCACCTAGAGCATAATAAACCTCAACATTTTCTAGGGAACCATTGTGGGTCTCGTGTCCTGTGGCGTTTCGGCTGCCTCGCTCCGCATTGCAACCCACCTATAAACCATACCTAGTTCATGTTGAACTGCTTAAAGGAACACGTAGCCTTGGATCAGTGGAGTTTGTCTTTGAATGGCGTTAGTAACCATTTGTAATAAATTGCATATGCTAGAAAGACAATTATAAAAGTAGAATACAATGATCCACACAAATTTGCCTCAAAATTTATTTGTTTTCCTTTTACTTTGCAAGCTAACACAGTCCGTCCTTTATGGGAGTCAAACATTTGACTGCCATAAATGGCCGATTGTAGTAGTCGACGAGGTAATGGGAAAACCATGCAATTTCGAGTGATACTTGTGTGGATCACTATATTCTACTTTTAAAAATATCTACATGTACTTTTGTCATATGCATTTTATAACAAATGCTTACAAACGCTCTTCAAAGACCAACTGGTACGATCCAAGGCAACGTGTTCCTTTAAGTAGATTTTCAAAGCATCAGATGACTTTGATGAAATGCTTAATGTTGTATCTTTCTTTTCTAATTCAGATTTCCTTCTTCCTGCTCCAACACAAATCTGCAGCTACCACTCTCATGTATAAGCAAGATTTGGAGTCGAGCAATTTCCTGACGAACAGAGTATACTGTCTGAAACATTGAGCCTACCGGTTCTTCTTAGATCCAGAAATGGGTTTGTAAATCTTAATGTTGCCAAGCTTCAGAGAGTAGGTGTCTTTTGAGCCATTGCAAATTGCTCATCTTATTTTTACACCTCAATGTTGTGTACTCCATTCAAGCCAAGCTAACTTTATATTCTACTCTGCCAATAATTTATAAGGTAATCATTCTCCATCTATCATAACAATTCCAAGGCTATGTTCTACTTCTCAAATCATTTCCAAAGTAAATCTCTGCAATTTCTCAAAACCATTCCAAGTTGGTGTTTTATCGCTGAAGTTCTAATAAATTGCAAATTTTTCCAAAGACACTTTACCATTTTTGCGCTGTCTTTTGAGTGGAGGCAGTGGACACTATTGGTAATTACTCAAAATATTTATTAGCATAAAACATTTCTTGGTGACAAGTAATGGGGAGAAGTTGATGGTATAAAACATTGTGAGAAACGGCTCCCTCTGAAGTGCCATAGTTTTCGAGAAAGAAGAAATTTTCCACGAATTTGATTTCGAGACCTCAGGTTTAGAACTTGAGGTCTCGAAATCAACCATCTAAACGCACACAACTTCGTGTGACAAGGGTGTTTATTTCTTTCATTATTATCTCGCAAGTGCGATGACCGATTGACCTCAAATTTTCACAGGTTTGTTATTATATGCATATGTTGAGATACACCAACTGTGAAGGCTAGTCTTTGACAATTACCAATAGTGTCCACTGCCTTTAAAGGTCCTGTGTGTTATGTAATGCTGGTGAGAAAACCCAATTGTATTTATCTTGGAGAGAAGGGTTGAATGATGTTGTTTATATGGGTCTTGTATTTCAAAAACTTAGCAAAACTGTCTTAAACATTATGGCTCTGAGTAACTAAATAGATGACCCTTTATAATTGCTTGATTTTATAACTTTTTCCCACTACTTCAGATCAAGGAGGCTCTTGAAGAGGGTCAGAACACTTAAGCGGACTACCTTATTTTCAAGACAGTAGAGATTGAACAAAAACTGTCCAGGGAGAACAACAGTGATGAACATGACGTCTAGAGTCCCCATCAAGAAAACTGTCTCAAACCATCATGAGAACACTGGTTGGATGCTACGTACTGCCCTCAAAGAAACTGTTAAGTAAACTTTTTGTATGGTCCCTTCAATTTTCCAAAAGCACATTATCCGTCCAGTCCCTCAAAACTTTTCAGCCTACTGATTTTTCAACATGAAACTGTCCATGAGCTGCTTAAATTTTCTCAAACCAAATGTACACAGACCCTTAAACATTGGGCTTGCTTTTGTTTGGATTGTTCACCAAGTTAGTTGTGACAGAGATCTCCAAGCTCAATTTGTGTTGTTGTTCAAAAACTAAGATGGTTGGATGTCTTGAAAGTTACTGAAAATCTTTTGTCAAGTACTTTTTTTGAAATGTGACACTCTTGTGGTTATCATCATGGCAGTGTTCTCCACACACGTAAATTGGGAAGGCGGGCCGCCCTCCTAAAATTTAGGCCGCCCTGCCAAAAGTTCGCCGCCCTGCTAAAATTATTGGCCGCCCTGCCCAAAAAAAGGACAGTGAGACTATTTTTAGACGGCATTAAATGAGATCAAACGAGTACTTGACAAGCCAGAGCCGACTTCAAAATTATTGTCACATGGTTCGTCAACCAACCATGCACACACACCACGCACACCGTCGACGATTGGAATTCCCACTGCATGCATAGTGCATAAACAGTCCGCACGCTGTGATTGGCCGTTGATAGACTCCAACACAAAACGCACGTTCACAAACTGAGAAAGAATTACCATACAGTGTCGCACGGAATGGTATAAGGTACAGTCTTGAAGCATATTCAAACATGTCGACTTTCCCCCATTGAGGGCGTGGGCAATGCGGGGCAAAGTTCATTGATAAATAACTTTTTTGGTGCGTTTACCGATCGTTGAATCTAGATTATTTTATTACAAACGAAGTTCTTAAAGACGGCACCTCTAATCACTAATTCATGAAAATAGTTTTGGATGGAAAAGTATTATTTAGGGCCATAATTTTTTATTTATTTTTTCCGTTTTGAAAATTGCACGCGAAGACCGTCCGATCCTGGTCCGATCACCCGCTTTCTAAATTCCGACGTGCGGCATGTCGATTATCCCTTTGAGGTTATTGGCGCGGCGCACAAAGCAAAATGTATAACAAATTGTAGTTTTGATTTAGTTTTTAAAATAAGGTTGTTCCAACCGAAATGGATGTCAATCAAAAGGTACGTAGGTAGCGTCGTCTGGCCCAGGGGTTGATACATTGTTTTAATAAAATGGTTGTCTCAAGCATTTGATTCACGTCCGATGACGTCATATCAAAACGGGTGCCATTTTGATTACGTCATATTGACGGGCGCCATTTTGATTACGTCATGCCGCCCTCCTAAAAAAAAAATCTGTGGAGAACACTGCTTGGGATTTACATTGTCATGTATGTTTGATTTTATCTAGATTGCCATGCTGGCTGTCCTTAGAAAGGGTTGGCTGAAGGTTCTACAAGATTGATTGTCGTGACCTCATTGAAGGTATGTGCACATTTTGTTAACCTTGTGATTTATTACACTTTTGTTAAACTTGTATTATTCCCAAGCCACAACTGTCAGTGTTTCCCTTAACTTTTTTTTTTAATCGCCCGCTGGGCGAGTCAACCACATTTCTCGATCACCCGCAGGTTTTTTCACTAGCCCGCATGTATTTATACACAAAATTTTCAAAGCGAAAAAACAAAAACAAAAACAGAAAAAAAAACACGAAAATGAAGCCCTTTAAATTGCTTTTTTTGGAGGATGTTATATCTGAATTTTTACCTTAAACTATCCCTTTTCCATCAACAACAACTTTATTGACTTCATTGTTTAGGGGGTCGGTTGATTTGAGAACATGTTTGAACTCCGTTTGCAACAAAATCTTCATTAATCAACGATCAGTCAACAACACACATCGAGAAATAATTCAATGAACTGTGCCCCACAACGCTCTCTGTTGGCAAAAGTTGTCCATGTTATTGGAATTCAAGGCTGTACATTGTGCACAGTCTGGAGGCATTATGCACAAATGGCGACAATTATTTACTCCGTTCGTGAACGTGTACTGCATTGAAGTCTAGTCAAGAACATCATGAATATGGAATTATCAACAGCCATCAACGGCCAATCACAGCATGAAGAGTGTTGGTCAGAATGCACTTTTGGACGACTGTGTGTGTTGTGTATGTGCTGTGCATACTGCATGGACGTACCCAGTGGGCGACCGTGTACTGTAAGGATACTCGGCACCATGTGGTTTGTGCATCGTGTTTTCAATTGATTGTACGTGTTTCCTGAAACGAACGAGAGCAATTCCGGTCCCGATCACAGCAAAATTAAATCTAGCAAGTTATCTAGAATTGTCAAACTTACTAGTTTAAAAGCTTTAGTAAAAGTTTTCTGTGGGATTTTGCCACTGAACCCTCATTTATATTTGAAAAGGAATATTTATTTGACTCCCCCGGCGGGCTAGTGAGAAAGGGTTTTCACTCGCCTGCCGCTATTTTCACTCGCATTTGGCGATCAGGCGACCGCTAATTTCGAACCCTGACTGTGCCATCTCTGATAAGCAGAATGTTGAGCCCCTTACACTTGCTAAGCTGAATAAATGTTCAACTTGCTACATGACCTTATGACTGTGCGATCTCTTGAAATTATCTCTGTTGTCCAGCCCTTCAAAACTCCTGTTGTCTAGTTTTGTGACATCTCTATAGATGGGTTGCAATACGCCTCAGTGACTGCCATCTTTGATGTATTTTACTCACGTGTAAAATACCATTTCATGTTGACATTGTATGACTGTAGTAAATGATTAATTACAGCCATGCAATGCCTTGCTAGATGACTTTGATGAAATGATTAATGTTGTGTGTCTTTTTTCTTCAGATTATTCACCGATTAAAGAGCCAACTCATTGTCCCAAGCAATACACCAGTCCCCCTCAGACCTAGGGTCTTTTATACCCAAAGTCATTTATACCCAAAGTCAATTTGATTAGGAACCTAGTCTCTTCATCACCAGTCTCCAACAAGTTTGAATCTCCTTTCAACAACTTAGCATAACTGCCTGAAACATTACGGCTCTCAGGTAATTGATTATTTCTCCCACTTCAGATCATAGTAAAAGAACGCTCAAGCGGACCACCTTGTTTGCTAGACGGTAGAGATTCAACAGAAACTGTCAAGTGAGAACAGCAGTGATGAATATGATGTCTAGAGTCCCCATCGAGGCAACTGCCTCAAACCATCATTAGAACACTGGTTGGATGCATCGTACTGCCCTTAAAGAAATTGTTAAGTATGCTTTTTGTATCAACCCTTCAATTTTCCAACATCACATTCTGTCTGGTCCCTCAACATTTTTCAACCTACTCGTCTTTCAAATATCAAACTGTTCATAAGCTGCTTTTGTAGTCAAATTCCTCGTAAATTTTCTCAAACCAAACGTATGCAGACCTTTAACATTTGGCTTGACTTTGTTTGGATTGGTCAACCTGTTGATTGTAACATAGAAAGCCCCAAGCTCATGTTTTGTTGTTGCTCAAAAAATAAGATGTTGAGCTCTCTTTAAATTTACTGAAGAACAGTTTATCAAATGTTTTTCAAAATGTGTCATTCTTGTTATTTTTATTATAGGAGATATATTGTCATTTATACTTTGATTTCATCTAGATTTGCCATGCTGGCTGTCCTTAGGCAGGGTTGGCTGATGCTAGCACAGATGATAAAAGCATGTCAACCTGGAACAAAAGAACATCGCTGAAGGTTCTACAACATAGATTGCAATGACAGCATTGAAGGTATTTGCATACTTTTTTAATCTTGCGATTTTATTACACTCATTATTCCTTAGCTCCAACTGTACCATCTCTGATATGCAGAATTATGATTCCTTCAAAACCTGCTGGGCTGAATAAATTTTCAACCTGCTACAAGTTAACAACCTTATGATTGTGCGATCCCTTGAAACTAACAATGTGTTGTCTAGCCCTTCAAAAACTTACCCATAAAAAAGACTTTTGGTACTCTGAAATTTGTTTTATATTACTTGCGGCAACTTTCCACAATCTCTCAAAACATTTTATGTTGACATTGTATGGCTGTAATTATTGTTTAATTACAGCCATGCAATGCCTTACTAGATGACTTTGATGAAATGGCTAATGTTGTGTCTTTCTTTCAAGAGTATTCACTGATTGAAGAACCAACTCACTGTCCAAAGCAAAGCACCAGTCTCCTCTCGGACCTAGGGTCTTCTATACTCAAAGTCCATTTGATTAGGAACCTAGTCTCTTCATCACAAGTCCCCTCTCGGACCTAGGGTCTTCTATACCCAAAGTCCATTTGATTAGGAACCTAGTCTCTTCATCACCAGTCTCCCCCATAAGTCAGTTCATTTAGGACCATAGACTCCTCCCCACGCCCTTCCTGCTCCAATACGCGTCTTCAGCTACCACTCGCCCATATAAGCAAGGAGTTGGAATCCAGCAAGCTCCTGACGGACAGAGTACACTGTCTGAAACATTGAGCCCACCGGTTTTTCTCAGAACCAGATATCACTCACTAGAGATCTACCTACCGAGTTTGTAAATCGTTATGTTGCCAATCTTCGGAGGCATTGCATATTTATGCTGTTACTTTTACAACCCAATGGGTGTTCTTTTTTCATGCCAAGCCATTTTATATTCTACTGTGCCAATAATTTCTGAGGTACTCATTCTCCATCTATCATAACAATTCCAAGGTTATGTTTTACTTCTCAAATCATTTCAAAAGCAATTTTCTGCAAATTGTCAAAACCATTCCAAGTTGGTGTTGTATCGCCACATCAGTGAACAACGACACTAGATTGGACTTCAGGTGCATTTGGACATGTGAGTATGAAAAAACTTTTTTGAAAAATCACGCCACACGCACAACATGGAACGGAGAATATGCGGCCCAGCCAACGATCCTGAGTGCAAACCTTTATCATATCTATCCTTTAAACATTCAATTTCTCGCCCCAAAAACACCTGACAAAGTCTCCCCAAAAATTGTTCCGAAAGTATCTACAAGTTTTCTCCAATTAATGTCAACTTTCAAGTGATAGTAACAATAATAATAATGATGATGACGACGACGACGACGACGACGACGAAGTAGTAAAAGTAGTGAGAGAAAATCATGAAAATAGAACCTAATTTGCATATTTAAAAAGACAAAAGAAGTTGATTTGCATATAAACAATGGAAGCTAATTTGCATATTTAAAAAGAAATGATTTGCATATAAACAATAGAACCTAATTGACATATTTAAAAATACAAAAGAAATGATTTGCATATTTAAAAAGACTAAAGAAGCTAATTTGCATATAAACAAAAGAAGCTTATTTGCATATTTAAAAGGACAAAATAAGTTGATTTGCATATAAATAAAAGAAGCTGATTTGCATATTTAAAAAGACAAAAGCAATTGATTTGCATATAAACAATGGAAGCTAATTTGCATATTTAAAACGACAAAATAAGTTGATTTGCATATAAACAAAAGAAGCTGATTTGCATATTTAAAAAGACAAAAGAAATTGATTTGCATATAACCAGTGGAAGCTAATTTGCATACTTAAAAAGACAAAAGAAGTTGATTTGCATATAAACAAAAGCAGCTAATTTGCATACTTAAAAAGACAAAAGAAGTTGATTTGCATATAAACAATAGAAGCTTATTTGCATATTTAAAAAGACAAAAGAAATTTATTTGCAAAAATATTTTTTTTATTTATAAAAGGACAAAAGAAGTTGATTTGCATATAAACAATGGAAGCTAATTTGCATATTTAAAAAGACAAGAAATTTATTTGCAAAAATTTTTTTTTTATTTATAAAAGGACGAAATAAGTTGATTACCATATAAATAAAAGAAGCTAATTTGCATATTTAAACAGACAAAAGAAGTTGATTACCGTATAAATAAAAGAAGCTAATTTGCATATTTAAAACGACAAAAGAAGTTGATTTGCATATAAACAAAAGCAGCTAATTTGCATATTTAAAAAGACAAAAGAAGTTGATTTGCATATAAAAAAGACAAAAGAAAATGATTTGCATATAAACAAAAGAAGCTAATTTGCATATTTAAAAAGACAAAGAAGTTGATTTGCATATAAACAAAAGAAGCTAATTTGCATATTTAAAAAGATAAAAGAAGTTGATTTGCATATAAACAAAAGCAGCTAATTTGCATATTTAAAAAGACAAAAGAAGTTGATTTGCATGTAAACAATAGAAGCTAATTTGCATATTTAAAAAGACAAAAGAAGTTGATTTGCATATAAACAAAAGAAGCTAATTTGCATATTTAAAAAGACAAAAGAAGTTGATTTGCATATAAAAAAGACAAAAGAAAATGATTTGCATATAAACAAAAGCAGCTAATTTGCATATTTAAAAAGACAAAAGAAAATGATTTGCATATAAACAAAAGAAGCTAATTTGCATATTTAAAAAGACAAAAGAAAATGATTTGCATATAAACAAAAGAAGCTAATTTGCATATTTAAAAAGACAAAAGAAGTTGATTTGCATATAAACAAAGAAGCTAATTTGCATATAAACAAAAGCAGCTAATTTGCATATTTAAAAAGACAAAAGAAGTTGATTTGCATATTTAAAAAGACAAAACAAGTTGATTTGCATATAAACAAAAGCAGCTAATTTGCATATTTCAAAAGACAAAAGAAGTTGATTTGCATATAAACAAAAGCAGCTAATTTGCATATTAAAAAAGACAAAAGAAGTTGATTTGCATATTTAAAAGGACAAAAGAAGTTTTGCATATAAACAAAAGAAGGTAATTTGCATATTTAAAAAGCAATGATTTGAATATAGAAACTGATTTACATATTTTAAAAAGACAAAAGAAGTTGATTTGCATATAAACAAAATCAGCTAATTTGCATATTTAAAAATACAAAAGAAATTTATTTGCATATTAACAAAAGAAGCTAATTTGCATATAAACAGAAGAAGCTAATTTGCATATTTAAAAAGACAAAAGTAGTTGATTTGTATATAAAAAAGACAAAAGAAAATGATTTGCATATAAACAAAAGAAGCTAATTTGCATATTTAAAAAAACAAAAGAAGATGATTTGCATATAAACAAAAGAACCTAATTTGCATATTTAAAAAGACAAAAGAAGTTGATTTGCATATAAACAAAGAAGCTAATTTGCATATAAACAAAAGCAGCTAATTTGCATATTTAAAAAGACAAAAGAAGTTGATTTGCATATTTAAAAAGACAAAACAAGTTGATTTGCATATAAACAAAAGCAGCTAATTTGCATATTTCAAAAGACAAAAGAAGTTGATTTGCATATAAACAAAAGCAGCTAATTTGCATATTAAAAAAGACAAAAGAAGTTGATTTGCATATAAACAAAAGAAGCTAATTTGCATTTTTAAAAAGACAAAGAAGTTGATTTGCATATAAACAAAAGAAGCTTATTTGCATATTTTGAAAGATAAAAGAAGTTGATTTGCATATAAAAAAGACAAAAGAAAATGATTTGCATATAAACAATAGAAGCTAATTTGCATATTTAAAAAGACAAAAGAAGTTGATTTGCATATAAAAAAGACAAAAGAACCTAATTTGCATATAAAAAAGACAAAAGAAAATGATTTGCATATAAACAAAAGAAGCTAATTTGCATATTTAAAAAGACATAAGAAGTTGATTTGCATATAAACAAAAGAAGCTAATTTGCATATTTAAAAAAACAAAAGAAGATGATTTGCATATAAACAAAAGAATCTAATTTGCATATTTAAAAAGACAAAAGAAGTTGATTTGCATATAAACAAAAGAAGGTAATTTGCATATTTAAAAAGAAATGATTTTAATATAGAAACTTATTTACATATTTTAAAAAGACAAAAGAAGTTGATTTGCATATAAACAAAATCAGCTAATTTGCATATTTAAAAATACAAAAGAAATTTATTTGCATATAAACAATAGTAACTGATTTACATATTTAAAAAGATAAAATATGTTGATTTGCATATAAACAAAAGCAGCTATAAAGACAAAAGAAGTTGATTTGCATATTTAAAAACATGAAAGAAGTTGATTTGCATATAAACAGAAGAAGCTAATTTGCATATTTAAAAAGACAAAAGTAGTTGATTTGTATATAAAAAAGACAAAAGAAAATGATTTGCATATAAACAAAAGAAGATGATTTGCATATAAACAAAAGAACCTAATTTGCATATTTAAAAAGACAAAAAAAGTTGATTTGCATATAAACAAAGAAGCTAATTTGCATATAAACAGAAGCAGCTAATTTGCATTTTTAAAAAGACAAAAGAAATGATTTGAATATAAACAATAAAACATAATTTACATATTACTTGATTGCATATAAATAAAAGAAGCTAATTTGCATATTTAAAAACAAAAAAAAGTTGTTTATAAACAAAACCAGCTAGTTTGCATATTTAAAAAGACAAAAGAATTTGACAAAAAGAAAATGATTTGCATATAAACAATAGAAGTTGATTTGCATATAAATAAAAGAAGTTGATTTGCATGTGAACAATATAACCTAATTTGCATATTTAAAAAGACAAAAGAACAAGAAAAAACAAAAGACTTTAATATGCAAATTAGAAAAATACAAAAGAAATTAGTATGCAAATTAGAAAAGACAAAAAAAATAAGAAAAAACAAAAGACTTTAATATGCAAATTCGAATTTGCATATTGAAAAAGACAGAGGAAACTAATTTCCATATCGGAACAAACAATGGAAACTAATTTGCATATCGAAAAAGACAAAGGAAACTAATTTCCATATCGGAACAAACAATGGAAACTAATTTGCATTTCGAAAAAGACAAAGGCACTTAATTAGCATATTGAAAAAGACAAAGGAAACTATTTTGCATATCGGAACAAACAAAGGAAACTAATTTGCATATCGGAACAAACAATGAAAACTATTTTGCATATTGTAAAAGACAAAGGAAACTAATTTGCATATCGGAACAAACAATGAAAACTAATTTGCATATTGAAAAAGACAAAGGAAACTAATTTCCATATCGGAACAAACAATGGAAACTAATTTGCATATCGAAAAAGACAAAGGCACTTAATTAGCATATTGAAAAAGACAAAGGAAACTAATTTCCATATCGGAACAAACAATGGAAACTAATTTGCATATCGGAACAAACAATGGAAACTAATTTGCATATTGAAAAAGACAAAGGAAACTAATTAGCATATTGAAAAAGACAAAGGAAACTAATTAGCATATCGAAACAAACAAAGGAAACTAATTAGCATATCGAAAAAGACAAAGGAAACTAATTTGCATTTCAAAATAGACAAAGAGTTGATAGATTTGAAGGAAAACCCCAACATAACTTCGAATAGTTGATGAAGAGAAAAAGACTTCGAAGAGCTTATAAAACAACTTGGAAAAGTTGATGCAGATAAAAAGACTTTGAAGAGCTGATAAAAATACTTTGAAGAGCTTATAACAAAACTTTGGAAGAGTTGATAGATTTTAAAGAACAAAATTCAAAGAGTTGATGAATAACTTGGAAGAGTTGATAGATTTGAAGGAAAACCCCAAAGAGTTGATGAATAACTTGGAAGAGTTGATAGATTTGAAGATAAATTTAAAGAGTTGATACATAACTTGGAATAGTTGATGAAGAGAAAAAGACTTCGAAGAGCTTATAAAACAACTAGTTAGAGTTGATAGATTTGAAGGAAACAAATTCAAAGAGTTGATATATAACTTGGAATAGTTAATGAAGAGAAAAAGACTTCGAAGAGCTTATAAAACAACTTGGAAAAGTTGATGCAGATATAAAGACTTTGAAGAGCTGATAAAAATACTTTGAAGAGCTTATAACAAAACTTTGGAAGAGTTGATAGATTTTAAACAACAAAATTCAAAGAGTTGACACATAACTTGGAAGAGTTGATAGATTTGAAGGAAAACCCCAAAGAGTTGATGAATAACTTGGAAGAGTTGATAGATTTGAAGATAAATTCAAAGAGTTGATACATAACTTGGAATAGTTGATGAAGAGAAAAATCCTTGGAAGAGCTTATAACAAAAACTTGGAAGAGTTGATAGATTTGAAGGAAACAAATTCAAATTCAAATCTTTGAAGAGCTTATAAAACAACTTGGAAGAGTTGATAGATTTGAAGGAATACACCAAAGAGTTGATGAATAACTTGGAAGAGTTGGTAGATTTAAAGATAAATTCAAAGAGTTGATACATAACTTGGAATAGTTAATGAAGAGAAAAAGACTTCGAAGAGCTTATAAAATAACTTGGAATAGTTGATAGATTTGAAGGAAAACCCCAAAGAGTTGATGAATAACTTGGAAGAGCTGATAAAAATACTTGGAAGAGCTTATAACAAAAACTTGGATGAGTTGATAGATTTGAAGGAAACAAATTCAAAGAGTTGATATATAACTTGGAATAGTTGATGAAGAGAAAAAGACTTCGAAGAGCTTATAAAACAACTTGGAAAAGTTGATGCAGATAAAAATACTTTGAAGAGCTGATAAAAATACTTTGAAGAGCTTATAACAAAACTTTGGAAGAGTTGATAGATTTTAAAGAACAAAATTCAAAGAGTTGACACATAACTTGGAAGAGTTGATAGATTTGAAGGAAAACCCCAAAGAGTTGATGAATAACTTGGAAGAGTTGATAGATTTGAAGATAAATTCAAAGAGTTGATACATAACTTGGAATAGTTAATGAAGAGAAAAAGACTTCGAAGAGCTTATAAAATAACTTGGAATAGTTGATAGATTTGAAGGAAAACCCCAAAGAGTTGATGAATAACTTGGAAGAGCTGATAAAAATACTTGGAAGAGCTTATAACAAAAACTTGGATGAGTTGATAGATTTGAAGGAAACAAATTCAAAGAGTTGATATATAACTTGGAATAGTTGATGAAGAGAAAAAGACTTCGAAGAGCTTATAAAACAACTTGGAAAAGTTGATGCAGATAAAAATACTTTGAAGAGCTGATAAAAATACTTTGAAGAGCTTATAACAAAACTTTGGAAGAGTTGATAGATTTTAAAGAACAAAATTCAAATTCAAATCTTTGAAGAGCTTATAAAACAACTTGGAAGAGTTGATAGATTTGAAGGAATACACCAAAGAGTTGATGAATAACTTGGAAGAGTTGGTAGATTTAAAGATAAATTCAAAGAGTTGATACATAACTTGGAATAGTTAATGAAGAGAAAAAGACTTCGAAGAGCTTATAAAATAACTTGGAATAGTTGATAGATTTGAAGGAAAACCCCAAAGAGTTGATGAATAACTTGGAAGAGCTGATAAAAATACTTGGAAGAGCTTATAACAAAAACTTGGATGAGTTGATAGATTTGAAGGAAACAAATTCAAAGAGTTGATATATAACTTGGAATAGTTGATGAAGAGAAAAAGACTTCGAAGAGCTTATAAAACAACTTGGAAAAGTTGATGCAGATAAAAATACTTTGAAGAGCTGATAAAAATACTTTGAAGAGCTTATAACAAAACTTTGGAAGAGTTGATAGATTTTAAAGAACAAAATTCAAAGAGTTGACACATAACTTGGAAGAGTTGATAGATTTGAAGGAAAACCCCAAAGAGTTGATGAATAACTTGGAAGAGTTGATAGATTTGAAGATAAATTTAAAGAGTTGATACATAACTTGGAATAGTTGATGAAGAGAAAAAGACTTCGAAGAGCTTATAAAACAACTAGGAAGAGTTGATAGATTTGAAGGAAACAAATTCAAAGAGTTGATATATAACTTGGAATAGTTAATGAAGAGAAAAAGACTTCGAAGAGCTTATAAAACAACTTGGAAAAGTTGATGCAGATAAAAAGACTTTGAAGAGCTGATAAAAATACTTTGAAGAGCTTATAACAAAACTTTGGAAGAGTTGATAGATTTTAAAGAACAAAATTCAAAGAGTTGACACATAACTTGGAAGAGTTGATAGATTTGAAGGAAAACCCCAAAGAGTTGATGAATAACTTGGAAGAGTTGATAGATTTGAAGATAAATTCAAAGAGTTGATACATAACTTGGAATAGTTGATGAAGAGAAAAATCCTTGGAAGAGCTTATAACAAAAACTTGGAAGAGTTGATAGATTTGAAGGAAACAAATTCAAATTCAAATCTTTGAAGAGCTTATAAAACAACTTGGAAGAGTTGATAGATTTGAAGGAATACACCAAAGAGTTGATGAATAACTTGGAAGAGTTAGTAGATTTAAAGATAAATTCAAAGAGTTGATACATAACTTGGAATAGTTAATGAAGAGAAAAAGACTTCGAAGAGCTTATAAAATAACTTGGAATAGTTGATAGATTTGAAGGAAAACCCCAAAGAGTTGATGAAGATAAAAAGACTTTGAAGAGCTGATAACAATACTTGGAAGAGCTTATAACAAAAACTTGGAAGAGTTGATAGATTTGAAGGAAACAAATTCAAAGAGTTGATATATAACTTGGAATAGTTGATGAAGAGAAAAAGACTTCGAAGAGCTTATAAAACAACTTGGAAAAGTTGATGCAGATAAAAAGACTTTGAAGAGCTGATAAAAATACTTTGAAGAGCTTATAACAAAACTTTGGAAGAGTTGATAGATTTGAAAGAACAAAATTCAAAGAGTTGACACATAACTTGGAAGAGTTGATGACGAGGAAAAGACTTTGAAGAGCTTATAAAACAACTAGGAAGAGTTGATAGATTTGAAGGAAAACCCCGAAGAGTTGATGAAGATACTTGGTAGAGCTTATAACAACAATTTGGAAGAGTTGATAGATTTTAAGGAATACCCCAAAGTACTGATAAATAATACTCGGAAGAGTTGAGAAACAAAAAACTTAGAAGAGCTGATAAATTTGAAGGAAAACCCCAAAGAGTTGTTGAATAACTTGGAAGTGTTGATAGATTTTAGGGAAAACCCCAACATTAAAAGAGTCGACTTATAACTTGTAAGAGTTGAGCCAGGGAAAACAACTTGGAAGAGGTTATAACAAAAAATGGAACAGGTGATAGATTTGAAGGATAACCCAAAAGAGTTGATGAATAACTTTTGAAGAGTTGATATATTAGGACAAAAACTCAAAGAGTTTATCTATATCACTTGGAAGAATTAAGAAAAGAACTTGGAAAAGTTTATGAAAAATAAATGTGAAGAGTTGATAAGAAAACTTTGAAGAGTTGATTAAGAACATGGAAGAGTTGAGGAAGAATACAAATGAGTTGAGACAAAAAATCGAAGAGTTGATGAATAACTTGGGAGAGTTGAGAAAACATCTTTTAAGAGCTGACAACAAAAACTTGGAAGACTTGATAGATTTGGAGGAAAACTCCAAAGAAACGATAAATAACTTGGAAGAGTTGATGAATAAATTAGAAGAGTTGATGAAGAGAAAAATACTTGGAAGAGTTGACAAATAACTTTTTAAGAGTTGATTAAGAACTTGGAAGAGCTTATGATAACAACTTTGGACATACTATTGGAAACACTTGGTAGATACTTACCGGGGCGATTTATTGGGGGAGACATTGTCAGGAGTTTTGGGGGCAAGAAATAGGACAGTTAAAGGATAGCTCTGATAAAGGTTTGCACTCAGGACCGTCGGCCTGGGGCCGCATATGCTCCGTTCCATGTTGTGCGTGTGGCGTGATTTTTCAAGAAAGTTTTTTCATACTCACATGTCCAAATGTAGCTGCAGCTGAAGTTTACTCTGTAGTGTCGTTGTTCAATGATGTGGCGAAGTTAGTAAATACATTTGTTAATACTCACAGGTTCAATGTAGCTATGAATGAAGTTCCATCTGAAGTGTCCTCATCCAAAAGAAGTTTGAAAGAGTTGAAAAAACAAAAATGAAGTAAAACGAGTCGGAAAAAACAAACACTTAAAAGAGTTCAATAATAATTTGGCTCTTAAAGGCAGTGGACACTATTGGTAATTGTCAAAGACTAACCTTCACAGTTAGTGTATCTCAACATATGCATAAAATAACTAACCTGTGAAAATTTGAGTTCAATCGGTCATCGAATTTGCGAGACAACAATGAAAGAAAAAACACCCTTGTTACACGAAGTTGTGTGCGTTTAGATAGTTGATTTCGAGACCTCAAGTTCTAAATCTGAGGTCTTGAAATAAAATTCGTGAAAAATTACTTCTTTCTTGAAAACTATGGCACTTCAGAGGGAGCTGTTTCTCACAATGTTTTATACCAACAACCTCTCCTCATTACTCGTCACCAAGAAAGGTTTTATGCTAATAATTATTTTGAGTAATTACCAATAGTGTCCACTGCCTTTAAAAACTTAGGTGGACATCTACGAATGGCTTAAAAAGAAAACTACTCAAATAAGGGAGATATCTGCTAAATACGAAACATGAAAATCGATTAATAGATTGCATGTTTTAAAGTACAACACCAATATGGGAGTGGGCTGGTAATAAAGGCTGGGATGCCCTAATTAGACAAAGGAAAACTTAAAAGATTATCCAGGATTGTCTGATTGCCACTTTTGGAAAAATACTTGGCAAATGATTTTGGGTAAATTTAGTAACATCTTAATTTTGGAGGAACGACACAACATGAGTTTGATAAAATCGCAAGGCTGTAGTCTTGTGGAATTTTTGGCGATAATTTGAGCAAAATTTGATCAAAACGCAAGGCAATAGTCTTGTGGAACTTTTGGGCAAAATTTGAGCAGAATTTGATAAAAACGCAAGGCTTATAGTCTTGAGGAATTATTGGGCACAATCTGAGAAAAATTTGATAAATACGCAAAGCTATAGTCTTGTCAAATTTTTGGGGAAAATTTGAGCAAAATTTGATGAATACGCAAGGTTCTGAGTCTTGTGTAATTTTTTGGCACAATTTTAGCAAAACTTGATAAAAACGCAAGGCTTTAAATATATAGTCTTGTGGAATATTTGGGCACCGTTTCATCAAAAACGCCTTGTAATTTTTTATTTTTGCAAACATTTTGCAAAGGTTTATAAATATACAGTGCTTTTTGTTAAATATGCCATGTTGCACTTCGGGCAGATAAGATTGATAAATTTACAAGGCAGTATTTTATACTATATATAGCCTTGTGATTTTTTGTAAATGTTTGAAAAATGTGCAATATGTTGATGGTTGCGAGGCTGCAACAGGTGTCAGCCCTCCATTCTGTTGAGCTGAACCTTCCTGGGTGACTTCATTGAAGCGCTTAGGGACATGTTTGATTTCTATGTGTTATGCGCTATATAAGAATGGTTAATTATTATTATTATTTATTAAGGCCTCGCCTAAGAACTGACACTGTTGGCTTTGGTGCTGTGTCATGGATGACAATCGTTCCTTTGTAGATGCCACCTCACAGTTGGTTCACATGTAAAACAAAGCAAATATTCTTGCATTAGTCTTGTTTTAATAATCTGATTGAACAGAGTAAGATTGTAGGGCAATCTTATAGTTAAGTAGACCTATACAAGCAATATATTTCAGTTTCAAATTTGGCCTATTCATCCTGGTAAGGTTCGTCTAAAACAGGGCTACCACGTGAAGGTCCCAGGATACCTGCCCCACACGGTTTCCAGATCATCAGGGCCTTTGCAACCGCCCGAAGGCGGGTCCGGTCCGCCATCCCAAAAGGAGGGACAGTCCCCTACTGTACTAGCGCGGTCCCTAGTTGGAAAGAACTTAGGGACTACTTCCGTTGGTCAACCATTTGTGATTACACCGGCACCATCCTAGCAGATGAGGAGCCCGAATGCACCTTTAAGATCAACCACTCAGTGGAGCGAGCCGGAAGTAGGACCCCACATGCCACGTGCACGTGTCCAGGTCCCTTTAGTTTTATTCCGCAGGCACCACCATTTCGATCCGCACGCACCACTCGTTCCGCAGGCACCACCAAGTTAGCGCACAAAAAAACGCGTATATGCTTGTTTGCTTGCAAGGGTGTACTTAGGTACAAGATAGTGAGCTACCAAAACAACCCACTACATGTAAAGCATCAAATATCAACACATGTAAAGCCCGGTTGATACTTCCTGCAAATACCAAATTTTATGTCAGAATCCTCTTTTCCCTACAACATTCACAAGTGAGTTGAGCAGATTTGAACTGCTATGAATTATTTTTTGACTGCAACAATTGCTTCGCATTTGCAGGAAGTATGAACCAGGCTCCACTCATCTAAAAAGAATATCTTACTTTTGTTCTCTGATGATCCACAGATGAGCTGCTCGGATGTCGTGATGATACTGATGTTTGCCCAAGGCAGTTGATCTCCAGGAACTACTGGCCCTGAAAGGTCAAGTTAACGGATATAATTATTAAGTTGAAAGTCAATATTTTGTCATCAAAACTCTTGCATGGGTAATTTAGACCACCTCTTTATATAATAATAACAATTATGGTGGCTTCTTATAGCGCTCAGGTCTGTCACGCAGTGACACTTCAACATTATTATTACCCCCGTTTACTGGGCCTTAAATCATTCCTTAAACCATCTCAGCTCCCTCGGGGGAGTATACAGTCTGTGCCCCCAAATATGTAAGCTAATCAATCACAAGAAACAACTCTGCCCTCACAGGTAATCATTTATCCATGTGTGGAGCGAAGATACCTAGATATTTCTTTGTGTATCTTGCACGGGTATGCCCCTGTGGTGATACACTTTTCACCCATTAAAAAGAGGGACAGAAAGTAGCAGAAATAATGCACCCCTTATCCCCCTTTTGCCATATCCCAAGTTCCAGGACTTTTGTTGTCTGTTTGTTATACAAACGTGGCAGACAAGTTTCTCATTGTATTTGGATAGTTGGCTATTGGAAACTAAAGCATTCTGGGATTTCTACGCTATACCCTGGCAGATTATTTATCTGCTGTGGCTAACAGCCGAGGTTCTGCGATTCATGGTCGGTGCCTTATGCATATTTTCTCACAAGACAACAAGAAATCCAAGTGTTAGACTGTTTTGCTAACTTTCCTTTTGTCAAATGTGCAAGATAATTTGGGTGGAATACTGACCTAAAGAGGTTTTGATTGGGAGTGGGAATGCAACAGACACCCCCCCCAACCCAGATTTAATCAGAAGTATTGTTTATTAAGACTACCAGCACCATGCAGCCACTATTATAAATAAATTTAAAAAAGGGTACTAGGTCTAGCAGTTTAATATTTGCCTAAAATTGACAAATTCGAGAGCTTTTCACCAGTTTTATCAAACTTGTGCCATCAATTATTTGAGACTTAAAAATGCATGGCAATGGAAGGTGATCAGCCTTTTTAGCTGACGAATTTAATCTGGGTGCTAGTTCTATTTAATGTGGAGCTCCATTTACCAACACATCCTTCAAAAGCCAACAAAAACAATCGTTCAGATATGTATTACCTTTTAAGTTATAGGCCTTTACCATATTCAGATCATTATGAGCTTGTTACTGGTGATCTTTCGACATCTTCATAATGGTGGCTGACAAACACTACAAAAAAAAAACATTTTAAAGGACAAAATAAGTTTGCATATAAAAATTTTAAAAATAATATAAAAATTACAAGGGGTAAGTTCGGCAGTTTTATCGAATTTGGGCCTACAGTTTAAAAAATAACAAGAGGCAAGTCCAGCAGTTTAAGCAGATCTAGACCTCACATTAAAAAATAACTAGGGGTAAGTCCAGCATTTTTATTGAATTTAGGCCTTAAAATTGAAAAAAATCACACGGGGCAAGTCCAGCAGTGCTTAAAAGCACAATTGGACCTAAAATTAAAATAATCACAATATGTAAGTCGAGCAGCTTTTTCAAATGTTGGCATTCAAATTGAAAAAGTCACAAGGAGTAAGGTCTAGCAGTTTTAGCGAATTTTAGCCTAGAATTGACAAATCGGAGGGCTTAGTCAGTTTTATCAAACTTATGCCACTAATTATTTGAGGCTTAAAATGCATGACATTGGACGTTGATTAGCCTTTTTAGCTAGATGAATATAATCTGGATGCTAGTTCTATTGGATGTGAAGCTCCATTTACCAACTCATCCTTGAAAGGCCTACAAAAACAATTGTTAAGAATTATTTATTTACCTTCTTAGGTATAGGCCTACATCATATTCAGATTCATATGAGCTTGTAACTGGTGATCTCTTGAAGTCTTCATAACACTACAAAGAAAAACATTTAAAAGAAAAAAATAAGTTTGCATCTAAAATTTTAAAATAGCAAGGGGTATAAAGTCCAGCAGGTTTACTGAATTTTAGCCTCAAATTGAACAATCGCAAGTGGCGAGTCCAGCAGTTTTATCAAATTTGGCCTACAGTTTAAAAAACACAAGGGGTAAGACTAGCAGTTTTAGCCAATTTGAGCCCAAAACTAAAATTCACAGGGGGAAGGTCCGGCAAATTTATCAAATTTATGTCTAAAACTTAACAAAATGGCAAAGGGTCACAAGAGCAGTTTTATCAAACTTGTGCCATTGACTATTTGAGGCTTAATAGAACACAATGCCTTGGATTTCTACGCTATACACTGGCAGATTATTTATCTGCTGTGGCCAACAGCAGAGGTTCTGCGATTCATGGTCGGTGCCTTATGCATATTTTCTCACAAGACAACAAGAAATCCAAGTGTTAGACTGTTTTGCTAACTTTCCTTTTGTCAAGTCAAGGTTTCATTGGTCAATTATAATTTCAAAGGCAATACCTCAAATGTGCAAGATAATTTGGGTGGAAAACTGACCTAAAGAGGTTTTGATTGGGAGGGGGAATGCAACAGACACCCCCCAACCCAGATTTAATCAGAAGTATTGTTTATTAAGACTACCAGCACCATGCAGCCACTATTATAAATAAATTTAAAAAAGGGTACTAGGTCTAGCAGTTTAATATTTGCCTAAAATTGACAAATTCGAGAGCTTTCCACCAGTTTTATCAAACTTGTGCCATCAATTATTTGAGACTTAAAAATGCATGGCAATGGAAGGTGATCAGCCTTTTTTTAGCTAGATGAATTTAATCTTGGCGCTAGTTCTATTTAATGTGGAGCTCCATTTACCAACACATCCTTCAAAAGCCAACAAAAACAATCGTTCAGAATTATGTATTACCTTTTAAGTTATAGGCCTTTACCATATTCAGATCATTATGAGCTTGTTACTGGTGATCTTTCGACATCTTCATAATGGTGGCTGACAAACACTACAAAAAAAAACATTTTAAAGGACAAAATAAGTTTGCATATAAAAATTTAAAAAATAATATAACAATTACAATGCAGTTTTATCGAATTTGGGCCTAGAGTTTAAAAAATAACAAGAGGCAAGTCCAGCAGTTTAAGCAGATCTAGACCTCACATTAAAAAATAACTAGGGGCAAGTCCAGCATTTTATTGAATTTAGGCCTTAAAATTGAAAAAATCACAAGGGGCAAGTCCAGCAGTGCTTAAAAGCACAATTGGACCTAAAATTAAAATAATCACAATATGTAAGTCGAGCAGCTTTTTCAAATGTTGGCATTCAAATTGAAAAAGTCACAAGGAGTAAGGTCTAGCAGTTTTAGCGAATTTTAGCCTAGAATTGACAAATCGGAGGGCTTAGTCAGTTTTATCAAACTTATGCCACTAATTATTTGAGGCTTAAAATGCATGACATTGGACGTTGATTAGCCTTTTTAGCTAGATGAATATAATCTGGATGCTAGTTCTATTGGATGTGAAGCTCCATTTACCAACTCATCCTTGAAAGGCCTACAAAAACACTTGTTAAGAATTATTTATTTACCTTCTTAGGTATAGGCCTACATCATATTCAGATTCATATGAGCTTGTAACTGGTGATCTCTTGAAGTCTTCATGACACTACAAAGAAAAACATTTAAAAGAAAAAAATAAGTTTGCATCTAAAATTTTAAAATAGCAAGGGGTAGAAAGTCCAGCAGGTTTACTGAATTTTAGCCTCAAATTGAACAATCACAAGTGGCGAGTCCAGCAGTTTTAGCCAATTTGAGCCCAAAACTAAAATTCACAGGGGGAAGGTCCAGCAAATTTATCAAATTTATGTCTAAAACTTAACAAAATGGCAAAGGGCCACAAGAGCAGTTTTATCAAACTTGTGCCATTGACTATTTGAGGCTTAATAGAACACAATGCCTTGGATTTCTACGCTATACACTGGCAGATTATTTATCTGCTGTGGCCAACAGCAGAGGTTCTGCGATTCATGGTCGGTGCCTTATGCATATTTTCTCACAAGACAACAAGAAATCCAAGTGTTAGACTGTTTTGCTAACTTTCCTTTTGTCAAGTCAAGGTTTTATTGGTCAATTATAATTTCAAAGGCAATCCCTCAAATGTGCAAGATAATTTGGGTGGAATACTGACCTAAATAGGTTTTGATTGGGAGGGGGAATGCAACAGACACCCCCCAACCCAGATTTAATCAGAAGTATTGTTTATTAAGACTACCAGCACCATGCAGCCACTATTATAAATAAATTTAAAAAAGGGTACTAGGTCTAGCAGTTTAATATTTGCCTAAAATTGACAAATTCGAGAGCTTTTCACCAGTTTTATCAAACTTGTGCCATCAATTATTTGAGACTTAAAAATGCATGGCAATGGAAGGTGATCAGCCTTTTTTTTAGCTAGATGAATTTAATCTGGGTGCTAGTTCTATTTAATGTGGAGCTCCATTTACCAACACATCCTTCAAAAGCCAACAAAAACAATCGTTCAGAATTATGTATTACCTTTTAAGTTATAGGCCTTTACCATATTCAGATCATTATGAGCTTGTTACTGGTGATCTTTCGACATCTTCATAATGGTGGCTGACAAACACTACAAAAAAAAACATTTTAAAGGACAAAATAAGTTTGCATATAAAAATTTAAAAAATAATATAACAATTACAAGGGGTAAGTTCGGCAGTTTTATCGAATTTGGGCCTAGAGTTTAAAAAATAACAAGAGGCAAGTCCAGCAGTTTAAGCAGATCTAGACCTCACATTGAAAAATAACTAGGGGTAAGTCCAGCATTTTTATTGAATTTAGGCCTTAAAATTGAAAAAATCACAAGGGGCAAGTCCAGCAGTGCTTAAAAGCACACTTGGACCTAAAATTAAAATAATCACAATATGTAAGTCGAGCAGCTTTTTCAAATGTTGGCATTCAAATTGAAAAAGTCACAAGGAGTATAAGGTCTAGCAGTTTTAGCGAATTTTAGCCTAGAATTGACAAATCGGAGGGCTTAGTCAGTTTTATCAAACTTATGCCAATAATTATTTGAGGCTTAAAATGCATGACATTGGACGTTGATTAGCCTTTTTAGCTAGATGAATATAATCTGGATGCTAGTTCTATTGGATGTGAAGCTCCATTTACCAACTCATCCTTGAAAAGCCAACAAAAACAATTGTTAAGAATTATTTATTTACCTTCTTAGGTATAGGCCTACATCATATTCAGATTCATATGAGCTTGTAACTGGTGATCTCTTGAAGTCTTCATGACACTACAAAGAAAAACATTTAAAAGAAAAAAATAAGTTTGCATCTAAAATTTTAAAATAGCAAGGGGTATAAAGTCCAGCAGGTTTACTGAATTTTAGCCTCAAATTGAACAATCACAAGTGGCGAGTCCAGCAGTTTTATCAAATTTGGCCTACAGTTTAAAAAACACAAGGGGTAAGACTAGCAGTTTTAGCCAATTTGAGCCCAAAACTAAAATTCACAGGGGGAAGGTCCAGCAAATTTATCAAATTTATGTCTAAAACTTAACAAATGGCAAAGGGTCACAAGAGCAGTTTTATCAAACTTGTGCCATTGACTATTTGAGGCTTAATAGAACACAATGCCTTGGGTAAGGCAAATGTGCCTTGTAAGTGCATGGTTTTCCTTTCACTCTGCAAACTAATACGGTCAGCCTTTTTGTGGAGTCAAGTTTTTGACTAAAATGGCCGACCGTGATAGGTCGCAAAGTTCAAGGAAAACCATGGCATATTTGTGTGGATCATTGTATTCTACTTTAAAACATCTTTCTGACCAGAAAATGTCCAGATAAATGTATCTGAATTTCCAGATTTCAAGACCATGCATTTCCAGATTTCAAGGGGGGGGAGGGTTGTGGATAATTTGTTGAGAGGGGGGGGTTGCCATGTTAAAACCAGATAGCATCAGGAATATAGATATACATGCATAAATATCACCTGCCTGTGTTACCAGAGTACCAAATTCTACTAGCACTCACAGGTACTATGTGAGTGTGAAAAAACACGTAAAAAGCCATAAAGCGTGGGGCTGAGTTGTAAACAAGGCCATGTCCACATTACAGCGCCTACAGCTACGGCTATAAGACCGAAGATACAGACATCCTTTACATTAAGATTTTGAGAGCCATACATAGCCCTAGCCATTAACACCAACTCAGAAAATACAACAGAAAATTGCACTTTTTGGAAACAGTTTTTCATTTAACACAACAAGAGGCAACACAAGCATTATGAAATTATATCGAGTGTGTGGGATAATAATGATAATAATAATACGAAACATTTATATAGCGCTCTACGGAGAACAGAGCGCTTTACATGAGACTATGACAACAAAAGAAAAGAGAAACAAACAAACTAGGATGGGTGGGGAAAAAGAAATGTCTTGAGGAGGCTTTTGAATACAGGCAACGAGATCGCCTCTCTCAGACCCGCGGGGAGCTCATTCCATAGCGAGGGGCAGCTATGGAGAATGAGCTATCCCCAGCATGGGATGGGATAAAGTCACCTGGAAGTGGTATTTTGTCTAAACAAAGCTTTTGTCACTATATGTGTTTTGATGAGTGGAATATGACATAACAATTAACTAAGGTTTAAAAAATTTTAGTGTCCATGTTGTTTACAAATTTGAAAATAAGCCCGACCCGAGAGGGCACTGTTTGTGACG
This sequence comes from Asterias rubens, assembly GCF_902459465.1. NCBI lineage: Eukaryota > Metazoa > Echinodermata > Asteroidea > Forcipulatida > Asteriidae > Asterias > Asterias rubens. Next base: position 8,780,806 of record NC_047063.1, read on the forward strand.
TCAATCGAGGCGCGATGAATCGCATGCAGTGCCAACACAAGATAGTGACGCTTGGCGCAAGCTTAAAACATGCCATACATGTTTAAACAATACCTGATTTTTTTTTTAAAAGAAAAGAACTTTTCTCTTTTCTCTTCATGTCAAAATGTGTAGTGTCTTCCGGATTCTCGAAGCACGACGGCTCAAAATGTTTGCTGCACAGCGCGTCGACTAGACTGTGCAAACTTACATCGTTAGTTGTTTTTCTGCATCCAGCAGCAATACACCTGGTACACATTGCTGGAAAAATTAAACATACAAACTCACGACTAGGACTTGAATATACTTGCACGTACGTGTGTTCGATGTCCAATCGAGGCAAAGTCTGCCTCGATTGACATCACAAAAGGGGTAGGCGGAGTCACCCCCCACACAATTACTCAAAAAAGTATTAATTGTTCAGAATAATATCCTATTTCAAGGTGACTTAAGTTTTGGTTGTGTAGTATTGGTACAAAGGAAACTTTAGTTACTGATGGCTAACGGTCGTAAAACTTAAACATATCAACGTCGATTTTAAACATAGCATTTGGGAGGCCCAAAATATTAGTCCCCTGTAGGCTCACAGGGGAGCCTGATAGTTTCGAACCCACCCCCAAAATGGGTCAACTTGTACCACCGCTGCTTACTCGCTGACAGTTAGTTTTGCGCATGTGCAAAATTGTTGACGAGCCATCGCGATCATCGACCAATTAAAAGCCCTGAACAGCGATGGTACACAAGTCAACTCACCCCAAGCCAACTCGAACACAAAATATTGTACCAAAGTCAACTCGTACCCAAGTCAACTCATACCCAGGTCAACTCGTACCATATAACGTTCATTGTATGCCGAAACAGAGAATTTCCGTGCAGCGTGATTTTATAAGCGATTGAAACGATGTTCTACTCACTCTTATTAATAATATTCCTTCTTACAAATTTCATTTTTAATAATAATTCAGGTTTCTCATTTCTTCTTTTTTTTCACGAGTTTATTCATTCAGATCAGTTTTTATCCTTGTACCCTTTAGTGCCTTTGTTATTTTTAGTTTTATTGTCTGGATCCCCTTTAGATAGTAATTGTTTTTGCTTTTTGGTTATCCGCAGGCTTGTTGGTTGTGTAGTCATATTTTTATTGCCTATTCTTTGAATGTACTGTTTGCCTTGAAATAAATAAATAAAATCTACTTTTTATAGCAATTAAACGTTTGATGTTAAAACAGACTGGATTAAAGAAATAGCTAGGCATAGGCCTAAAAATATGGTTTCTTATCATTTTTTACCGTAGTATGTATTATTTCAATGTTTTAAACAGTCAGCCTGTAATTCCTGCTTTAATGTTCCTCTCTTTTCTGCTTTGAAAAACAAACTATTTTCAACAATAACAAAATAAACGATGTATAAAATGAATGCCTTGATGTTTCCCCCGAGTGTTTTTCTTAAAAATGTCAGGGTAAAAATTCATTCAATTCATTCATTTGCATGTGTCTGATTATCGTTTTCCATTCAAAATTTATTGTTTCATTACTTTTTCCAACCCAATACACTTTGCGAAAGTTTTGACTATCTATTTCTATAAGAAAGGGAAAAAAAGGAAAAAAATTCATTCAAACACGCCAAATTAAACAACAAATCTTAAGTTCTGATTAATTTTCCCCACAGAAGTATAAAAAAAAATAATAATAAAAAAATTAAAAAAACATTAGGGCCTAGGTCTTACTAACTCTTGTTCGCTTGTTCTATAAATAGAATAACATAAAACATGAAGAAGAAAAGCGAGTTGAAACCCCAAAACCGAGTAAAAATTTATTGGGGTACGAGTTGACTTGGGTACGAGTTGACTTGGGTACGAGTTGACTTGGGTACGAGTTGACTTGGGTACGAATTGACTTGGGTACGAGTTGACCCGAATTCTTGTCGACGTCGTGAAATTGTCTTGAAAAGGAAGAAAAGCGCTAGCTGGTGTCCCCACTGAATGTTCTTGCAATGTTTACATGTCACGTGGTCAGCTACACTGGTACCCTGTCTAAAGCTTGACCTATAGACCAACTCGTTCGATCCAAGGCAACGTGTTCCTTTAACAAGCATGGCAACATAGACAGAATTAAGAAATACATGGCATATAAACTACATCATTAAAAATCACAGGATTAGTATGTGTTCACAGACAGTGACAGCAGCAATTTTTTCAGGATTAAAAAACATCATAGCAAGTTTTGAAAAAATGTAATAGATGGTGTAGGCCTAACATTAGACGTTGAGCGTTGCGTTGGTAATGGGATGTGTTTAAAAAGAAATCAAATTTTTCTCAGTATTGTATCGTTTGTTTGCATGACCTTTTTAAAATAGGTTGTTTAATTTTTGTAAATAATAACGAAATTAATAATATCACTAAAATTACAACTTAATCATTGGACACAGGTCAAATGCAAGTTGTAAACAATCTTTGAAAAAAAACATTAACGAAAGACAGTTCCATTTCCACTGGGCAAAAAAATGTATGGAAAAAATAAATTCCAAAAGATTTTATAAACAAGATATAATATGAACCAGTTATTGAACTTACGAATGCAATCAGTGCTCAGCTGATAAGTTATACAGATGAGACTTTCTCCAACTTTCGAAAAGGTAAAAACGGAGAGAGGGTAAACAAACTCTATCAAACGAACGACGTGCACCAGGCAGAAACAACCAGCACAACGAATGTTTGCGGTTTGCCCCTGCATCCTGAATAAGTGAGCCTTAAATTGAGCCGCGGAACCAATTTCTTCAAGACAACTGTAGAATGTATGCGGTACGAGGTGCCTTCGCATGACGTCATAGTAGGCCGGCGAGGCAGTCGTAGAGTTTGGTACCTAAATAATAAGAACGAAAACGCGTGTGGATTCGCCGCTTTCATACCACGCGACCGCGGACCGTGGTAAATTTGGAATGCTTATTGACACTGTCATTGATGAGTGTGCGTTGCGAAAAAATTGGTGGATTAAAACAATTATAAAATAATAAGAAAGAAAACCACTATGATTATTACATTTTTTTTTTTTTATCTAAAAGAATTCTGATTTTGACCTAAAAATTCAACTTCACACAATTCTAAATTTATCTCAAACGTTGGTTGATTACCTCAGTCCACACTGGTGAGATGCTCTTCAGAAGTTTGGGCCCCATTTCATAAAGCCTGTTAGCACAAAAATTTGCTTAGCATGAAATGGCTTCCTTGATAAAAACAATATTACCAACCAGATTTAAATTTGTTGCATATTTTGTTGTTACTGGCATTCAGCTGTTGTTTGCTAATTCTGAAAATCACTTGGAAATTCGGTTGGTAATCCTGTTTATGAAGAAATTTCATGCTAGCAAATTGTTGTGCTTACAGGCTTTATGAAACTGGGCCATGCTCTGTGTCACTTGAAACCATAAAATTATCAAACATTTTTTGATCCAAAATCTAAAAATTGCCCGTGTCAGCCAGACAGTAAGACACGCTATTTTGAAGAACACTTCAAATGTGAAATTTCAGAAAATACAACATTTGCTTGGGAACAATATACAAGGATTAGGTTAAGAAGTTTTGAGGGACTTTTGGAAATAGTAACAGATGGTATACCAATGGCTTTGGGATACAGATTAAATGTTATGACAACATCACTATGTTGGCAATTTGTCTTTGGAACTGTGGCAACATGCAATGGGAAATAAAGACTGTTTATCTGCTTTTGACAATTCGGGAGCTAAATATCAGTACATTGGCAACATTTTGAGAAATAGACACGTAAAGCCACCAACCCAAAATAACACAACGTCGGTACTAAATTGAACATTCAACAGTTTTGAGATTGGCAGGTCTGTGAGTGACAGGATACAAATAAGCAAACAATAAACAGAGAAGAAAAAAATTAATAAATAAATAAACAAAAGGTTGCGATCCGTTTGTTTTTTAAATGTGCCAGAGTAAATTCCCCAGACGTCGTCACATTGGCTTCACGGAATAATAATTTATCGTTGTTAAAACAAAATTCAGGTTTGGAAATTCTGAGGTACTGAACAATTTGCGCAGCATTAGCCCAGAGACAGTATTAACAGAAAAATCACAGCATCGATTTAAAGACAATTTCAGAGCTAAACAAAATTAGTTCAGCATATTTTGATAGACTGGGCAACATGTTTTGGTGAAATGTACAGGGGTGTAAACTAATGGCTTTTGAGTTGAGTCAACTCTTGAATACAGTATGATAGTTGAACAAAATCATAAAAGGTTGGCAGGTCTATGCCACAACTCGCATGGGGAAAATAAATATTACAACATCCCCTTGTGAACAAATTGAGAGCTGAAATATCGGTCCATTGTCAACATTAAAAAAACATGAGTCTCGAAAAACATCAACCATGAAGCACAACATCGGTAATATATTGAACATTGAGAAGTTTAAGATCGGCAGCTTGTAAATGTAGGTGACAGGATAAGAATGAGCACAAAAAAATCAACCCTGTGCAACAGCATGGTCTTTATTTCCCCCGGGTATTGGATGATGGCTCTGGACGGGTTGGTCCATGGGTCCATGGCCAATGTGAGGACGGGTGATGTCGTTGCGAACAACGGCAATGCCGTTGGCCCACAGAACCTCACAGTCAGTTTAGTTTATGGGATAATGGTCTTCACGTCTCTAAATGCAGTATCGGAAACATAGATTTCAATCAAACAACAATATGCTCTCGTCAAAAATGCTCCTCACGATTTGTGGATATGATACTAATGTAACTCACGGTTGTTGTGTTGGGGTGGCACCGTCTCTTAACAGGTGAATGCAGCAACACTGGCACTGAAGATTACAATACTACTCTAATAACACAAGAAAAGGAACATTGCCTCAATAAATTGCCTCAAGAAATCTGCTATTAGCTGCATAAACAGTTGCCGGATGACGATTTCACAGAAGCACGATGATTGACGCTGCCACAAACAGAAAATACTTGGTAGAAAACTCCAATCATATCCGACTCGACTTCACTGCAGCTTTGTTCTAAAAATCTAGTGCCAGTGAATCACGTGACGCGATCCCGCCTGCTCCCTCATCGAGCCGCGTTTCTGGACCGGAAATTGGGGGAAAATAGAACACATGCAGTTAAAGGCGGTGGAATTTTGGCCTCCCGCGGTGTTATTCAACGAATGTTTTAATGTATGTAATTAAGAGTATTTTTTTCACAATTCTGAAAAAGTTTGCTGTATAATTAACCAGTAATTAGCTGCAGCAATTAAGACCTCATCGTCCAGTGAGTTATGAAAAAAACCCAAAAGTAAATCATTATACCCTTTATGTTGCATAAAAGATGAAATTTACTACACAGTCTGATGTGATAGACCATACCTCTGGGCAGACTTAATTTTAGAGAAAGCTCATTCGGTCCACTAATTAATATCTAGTTAGTAGCGACAATACAAGCCATTTTCTAACAATACAAAAAATACTTGACTGCACCAGCCAAAAGTAAATGTACCCTTCATGATGAAATTTTATTTCATAATCTGATGGACCGTACCACCACTAGGCACACTTAATTGTGGAATTGGCACCCATCATGAAGAGTCTATACATGTACTCCTATGTACATGGATACAAAAGACATACCGTAAGTCACTTGAGTCTATACTATGAACAGAGAGTCAAATGAATACAAAAGGCATACCACAAGTCACTGGGCTATCAGGGCTGCCAATTGGCAAACTTCACTAAGAGTCTATACTTATGTACAGAGTCAATGATCACAAGCTAAGGCACTGGGCATACCATTACATTGGCTATGAGGGCTGCCAATTGCTTCATGATGAGTCTATACTCCTATGAGAGTAAAATGAATACAAAGGGCATACCACAGAGTCACTTTGGCTATGAAGGATACAACTGGCAAACAACAGAGTCGATGATCACAAGCTAAGGCACTGGCATACCATTACATTGGCTATGAGGGGCTGTAATTGAGAGAGTCTGTACTCTATAAGCACAGAGAGTAAAATGAATTACGAAGGGCAAAACCACAGAGTCAATTTGGCTATGAGGGCTGACAATTGGCAAACTTCACAAAGAGTCTATACATGATACAAGGCACTGGCATACCATTACATTGGCTATGGATGAGGGGTTGCAATTGTCTTGAGAGAGTCTTTACTCTATATAAGCACAGAGAGTAAAACATATAACAAAAGGCACAAGTTAGTGGCTATGAGGGGTGCACCCTTGATGCAGAGTCCATAAGTGCAGAGAGTAAAATCAACACAAAAAGGCATATCAAAAGGTTACAATGGCTATGAGGGGGGCCACTTTTCAACCTCCTTGAAGAGTCTATGTTATAGTTAGATGAATACAAAAAGGTGTTTGGGGGTTGAACAAAGAATTGACTAGAGTGGGATTCGAACCAACGACCTCAGGATTAAAGAGCGACGGCACGTTAATCCAGAGGTCGTTGGTTCGAATCCCACTCTAGTCAATTCTTTGTTCAACCCCCAAAAATCATTTCAAAATTTACCCAGTAAGTTTCCATTGTGGTTTGTATTGAACACAAAAAGACATACAAAAAGTCACTTTGGCTGTGAGGGGTTGGCACCCTTCATGGAAAGTCCTTACCCCTATGAACAGAGAATAAAATTAATGCAAAAGAGAATACCAAGATATGTCAATTTTTATCAGTTTCTATGGAGTACTATGGGCATATAATCCAATAATTCAAACTATTTTTCTTATTACACATAATATTTGTTGTACTTTCCAATGGAATTTCTTTTTTTACGTCTTCAGAGGGGGAGTACATCAGCAATTTGTGTGCCTCATCGCTCACGCGCCCCCCATTCTGCCACAGTTTGCTACGTTAAATACGGTTCAGTTCTCACTCACGCGCCCCCCATTCTGCCACAGTTTGCTACCTTAAATACAGTTCAGTACTACAAGCTACACAATGTGCTGGGTGCCGTTGCTCTTATCGTAAGGACCAATTGCAATGCAATGCAATGCAAAAGTATGACCCAGTAATATAGTGGTGTACTGTACTTAAGTCTAGTGTGCTTGTTACGGAACATTTATCAGTCACCATGGTTTTTTTACAATGTTGTTCTACCAAAATTTAGAGTTTGTTTCTTTGTGTTTTTTCAGGCAATGTTTGGATGTCAAAGGATTGGCATTATATTGGCGGTTGTTTATACACACACACACACTGGATAAATATAGACTGGATCCCCATGCAAGAATGCCATAGTAAAACAATTACAATAAACAGAGCACCTACTTAAAAGTAAAAACATTGCGCAACAACCCTATCATGTAAATTTGACAACATTTGATTTTTGTCACAAATTAGGCTAAGTGAGATTTTTATTTTCTGACAACCATCTAAAGAATTGTAACTATGGTTCTATGCCACTTCATAAGGTTAATAGTAATTAGCTGGTATGACCCTTTGATAGTAGTAAAGGAAGTGCTGAATAAGAACATCAAAAACATAATTTTGCAAATTGACTATATTATTGCCTTTCGTTTAGCGGCTGTTTCGAACCCACCATTGTGTGTATATAAGGGGTGTCGTGGCCACCAATAAGAGCACAGAACTCAAGCTCTTGTGTTTCGGTTCAGCAGGAGTGTGGATTCGAATCCCGGTCGTGATAGTGTGTCCCTGAGCAATTAGAAACTTGACTATAATTGTTCTGTGAGGGCAGAGATGTTTTTTGTGATTGGTTTAGCCGAGTAGTGCATATATTGCGCACAGGCTGTATACTCCCCAGGGAGTTGAGATGGTCCAAGGAATGATTTAAGGCCCAGTGACCAGGGGTAAATGTCAGGGTAAATGGCATCCAAGGATAAAGGCAGTGGACACAATTGGTAATTACTCAAAATAATTATAAGCATGAAACCTCACTTGGTAACAAGTAATGGGGAGAGGTTGATAGTATAAAACATAGTGAGAAAAGGCTCCCTCTGTGGTGACGTAGTTTTTGAGAAGTTTTTGTGGAAGTACCTTTCCACAAATTTTAATTCGAGACCTCAGATTTACATTTTGAGGTCTTGAAATCAAGCATCTGAAATGAAAGCACACAACTTCGTTAGCCCAGGTTGGACTCCTTCGTTGCAGGCAACGCGACGGAGTCCAGGGTATAAAGGTCCCGTACCATTGCGAAAAATTTTCAAAAATCTGTTTAAAATATTTCTACCTAACTCGGGAGTCTGAACTTTTACTCACTTGATATTTGTAACCGAAATTCAACCTGAAATGTATACAAATTCTATTTGAGCTGGAAGATTTTATGCCTCCTGGATTTTAAAATGTATGTAGAAGGAGTTGAAGGCGAGTTAACGGCACCTACCCTTTTGACGGCGAATAGCGGCAAGATAATACACTGTACTCAAAGCCGTGCGCACTTGGGCTCACACTATCAATTGGTACACGATGATCAACATCGCCAGTGCAGAACTTCAACATATTTTCGGATATATTTTCTTCCATGGATATATTTGTTAGCTGTGAACTCTTTGAGAATATAGCGAGGGACACTATGAATATATGAACGGAATTTCAGCTTCTCAAATCAGGTAAAAAATAAAGAAAATTGTAGTCAAACTTGTGTTCGCATTGTAAAGAACCTTTATACCCAGGACGTCAGTGCAGTGGCACTGACTGACGTCCTACCAGGGCTAACAACTTCGTGTGACAACGGTGTTTTTTCTGTTATTATCTCGCAACTTCGATGACCGATTGAGCTCAAATTTTCACATGTTTGTTATTTTAAGCATGTGGACGTGGTTGAGATACAGCAAATGAGAAGATTGGTCTTTGACGCTAACCAATAGTGTCCCGAGTGTCTTTACTATAAGGAGGCCCAAAATGTAAGGCTCACGGTGGAGCCGTATAGTTTTTCAGAAGTAGTACTTCTAGGAGTAGTTGTAATGATAGTTTGACCAGCAGACGACAACAACAAATTACTGTCAAAGACGCTGTACAGGACTTAGGTTAGGGAGTGGATGTGGCACATGTTTGCATACACAACGCGCATATATGATGAATGGGGAAAAACAACAGTGTTGACCGACTGGTGTCAGAAAGAAACAGCTGTAAAACCACTTAATAGCACACTTACCGTTAAATATCCAACACACTTCGTGCCTGGGAGACATCTTCATTGCGCACAATGTTCTTGAACCACCACTCTGC